>NC_069506.1:353810059-353841473 GCF_027579735.1 Bombina bombina | reverse complement strand
CCCCTATATCTACATCATGTCTGCGATCTACCTTACTAATAAAGACAAGAAAACCTTGTATTATAACTATAGAACCCCTATATCTACATCATGTCTGCGATCTACCTTACTAATAAAGACAAGAAAACGTTGTATTATAACTATAGAACCCCCTATATCTACATCATGTCTGCGATCTACCTTACTATAAGTCAAAAAACCTTTGTATTATAACTATAGAACCCCTATATCTACATCATGTCTGCGATCTACCTTACTAATAAAGACAAAAAAAACCTTTGTATTATAACTATAGAACCCCTATATCTACATCATGTCTGCGATCTACCTTACTAATAAAGACAAAAAAACTTTGTATTATAACTAGTAGAACCCCTATATCTACATCATGTCTGCGATCTACCTTACTAATTAAGACAAAAAAAAACTTTGTATTATAACTATAGAACCCCTATATCTACATCATGTCTGGCGATCTACCTTACTAATAAAGACAAGAAAACCTTTGTATGTATAACTATAGACCCCTATATCTACATCATGTCTGCGATCTACCTACTAATAAAGACAAGAAAACCTGTTGTATTATAACTATAGAACCCCTATATCTACATCATGTCTGCGATCTACCTTACTAATAAAGACAAATAACCTTTGTATTATAACTATAGAACCCCTATATCTACATCATGTCTGCGATCTACCTTACTAATAAAGACAAAAAAAACCTTTGTATTATAACTATAGAACCCCTATATCTACATCATGTCTGCGATCTACCTTACTAATAAAGACAAGAAACCTTTGTATTATAACTATAGAACCCCTATATCTACATCATGTCTGCGATCTACCTTACTAATAAAGACAAGAAAACCTTTGTATTATAAATATAGAACCCCTATATCTACATCATGTCTGCGATCTACCCTTACTAATAAAGACAAGAAAACCTTTGTATTATAACTATAGAACCCCTATATCTACATCATGTCTGCGATCTACCTTACTAATAAAGACAAGAAAACCTTTGTATTATAACTATAGAACCCCTATATCTACATCATGTCTGCGATCTACCTTACTAATAAAGACAAGAAAACCTTTGTATTATAACTATAGAACCCCTATATCTACATCATGTCTGCGATCTACCTTACTAATAAAGACAAGAAAACCTTTGTATTATAACTATAGAACCCCTATATCTACATCATGTCTGCGATCTACCTTACTAATAAAGACAAGAAAACCTTTGTATTATAACTATAGAACCCCTATATCTACATCATGTCTGCGATCTACCTTACTAATAAAGACAAGAAAACCTTTGTATTATAACTATAGAACCCCTATATCTACATCATGTCTGCGATCTACCTTACTAATAAAGACAAGAAAACCTTTGTATTATAACTATAGAACCCCTATATCTACATCATGTCTGCGATCTACCTTACTAATAAAGACAAAAAAACCTTTGTATTATAACTATAGAACCCCTATATCTACATCATGTCTGCGATCTACCTTACTAATAAAGACAAGAAAACCTTTGTATTATAACTATAGAACCCCTATATCTACATCATGTCTGCGATCTACCTTACTAATAAAGACAAGAAAACCTTTGTATTATAACTATAGAACCCCTATATCTACATCATGTCTGCGATCTACCTTACTAATAAAGACAAGAAAACCTTTGTATTATAACTATAGAACCCCTATATCTACATCATGTCTGTGATCTACCTTACTAATAAAGACAAAAAAAACCTTTGTATTATAACTATAGAACCCCTATATCTACATCATGTCTGCGATCTACCTTACTAATAAAGACAAGAAAACCTTTGTATTATAACTATAGAACCCCTATATCTACATCATGTCTGCGATCTACCTTACTAATAAAGACAAGAAAACCTTTGTATTATAACTATAGAACCCCTATATCTACATCATGTCTGCGATCTACCTTACTAATAAAGACAAGAAAACCTTTGTATTATAACTATAGAACCCCTATATCTACATCATGTCTGCGATCTACCTTACTAATAAAGACAAAAAAAACCTTTGTATTATAACTATAGAACCCCTATATCTACATCATGTCTGCGATCTACCTTACTAATAAAGACAAGAAAACCTTTGTATTATAACTATAGAACCCCTATATCTACATCATGTCTGCGATCTACCTTACTAATAAAGACAAGAAAACCTTTGTATTATAACTATAGAACCCCTATATCTACATCATGTCTGCGATCTACCTTACTAATAAAGACAAGAAAACCTTTGTATTATAACTATAGAACCCCTATATCTACATCATGTCTGCGATCTACCTTACTAATAAAGACAAGAAAACCTTTGTATTATAACTATAGAACCCCTATATCTACATCATGTCTGCGATCTACCTTACTAATAAAGACAAGAAAACCTTTGTATTATAACTATAGAACCCCTATATCTACATCATGTCTGCGATCTACCTTACTAATAAAGACAAGAAAACCTTTGTATTATAACTATAGAACCCCTATATCTACATCATGTCTGCGATCTACCTTACTAATAAAGACATGAAAACCTTTGTATTATAACTATAGAACCCCTATATCTACATCATGTCTGCGATCTACCTTACTAATAAAGACAAGAAAAACCTTTGTATTATAACTATAGAACCCCTATATCTACATCATGTCTGCGATCTACCTTACTAATAAAGACAAGAAAACCTTTGTATTATAACTATAGAACCCCTATATCTACATCATGTCTGCGATCTACCTTACTAATAAAGACAAGAAAACCTTTGTATTATAACTATAGAACCCCTATATCTACATCATGTCTGCGATCTACCTTACTAATAAAGACAAGAAAACCTTTGTATTATAACTATAGAACCCCTATATCTACATCATGTCTGCGATCTACCTTACTAATAAAGACAAGAAAACCTTTGTATTATAACTATAGAACCCCTATATCTACATCATGTCTGCGATCTACCTTACTAATAAAGACAAGAAAACCTTTGTATTATAACTATAGAACCCCTATATCTACATCATGTCTGCGATCTACCTTACTAATAAAGACAAGAAAACCTTTGTATTATAACTATAGAACCCCTATATCTACATCATGTCTGCGATCTACCTTACTAATAAAGACAAGAAAACCTTTGTATTATAACTATAGAACCCCTATATCTACATCATGTCTGCGATCTACCTTACTAATAAAGACAAGAAAACCTTTGTATTATAACTATAGAACCCCTATATCTACATCATGTCTGCGATCTACCTTACTAATAAAGACAAAAAAAACCTTTGTATTATAACTATAGAACCCCTATATCTACATCATGTCTGCGATCTACCTTACTAATAAAGACAAGAAAACCTTTGTATTATAACTATAGAACCCCTATATCTACATCATGTCTGCGATCTACCTTACTAATAAAGACAAGAAAACCTTTGTATTATAACTATAGAACCCCTATATCTACATCATGTCTGCGATCTACCTTACTAATAAAGACAAGAAAACCTTTGTATTATAACTATAGAACCCCTATATCTACATCATGTCTGCGATCTACCTTACTAATAAAGACAAGAAAACCTTTGTATTATAAATTATAGAACCCCTATATCTACATCATGTCTGCGATCTACCCTTACTAATAAAGACATGTAA
The DNA here is from genome assembly GCF_027579735.1 of Bombina bombina. NCBI lineage: Eukaryota > Metazoa > Chordata > Amphibia > Anura > Bombinatoridae > Bombina > Bombina bombina. The sequence goes on along the minus strand of NC_069506.1, from coordinate 353,837,741 downwards.
ACCTTTGTATTATAACTATAGAACCCCCTATATCTACATCATGTCTGCGATCTACCTTACTAATAAAGACAAGAAAACCTTTGTATTATAACTATTAGAACCCCTATATCTACATCATGTCTGCGATCTACCTTACTAATAAAGACAAAAAACCTTTGTATTATAACTATAGAACCCCTATATCTACATCATGTCTGCGATCTACCTTACTAATAAAGACAAAAAACCTTTGTATTATAACTATAGAAACCCCTATATCTACATCATGTCTGCGATCTACCTTACTAATAAAGACAAGAAAACCTTTGTATTATAACTATAGAACCCCTATATCTACATCATGTCTGCGATCTACCTTACTAATAAAGACAAGAAAACCTTTGTATTATAACTATAGAACCCCTAATATCTACATCATGTCTGCGATCTACCTTACTAATAAAGACAAGAAAACCTTTGTATTATAACTATAGAACCCCTATATCTACATCATGTCTGCGATCTACCTTACTAATAAAGACAAAAAAACCTTTGTATTATAACTATAGAACCCCTATATCTACATCATGTCTGCGATCTACCTTACTAATAAAGACAAGAAAACCTTTGTATTATAACTATAGAACCCCTATATCTACATCATGTCTGCGATCTACCTTACTAATAAAGACAAGAAAACCTTTGTATTATAACTATAGAACCCCTATATCTACATCATGTCTGCGATCTACCTTACTAATAAAGACAAGAAAACCTTTGTATTATAACTATAGAACCCCTATATCTACATCATGTCTGCGATCTACCTTACTAATAAAGACAAGAAAACCTTTGTTTTATAACTATAGAACCCCTATATCTACATCATGTCTGCGATCTACCTTACTAATAAAGACAAGAAAACCTTTGTATTATAACTATAGAACCCCTATATCTACATCATGTCTGCGATCTACCTTACTAATAAAGACAAGAAAACCTTTGTATTATAACTATAGAACCCCTATATCTACATCATGTCTGCGATCTACCTTACTAATAAAGACAAGAAAAACCTTTGTATTATAACTATAGAACCCCTATATCTACATCATGTCTGCGATCTACCTTACTAATAAAGACAAGAAAACCTTTGTATTATAACTATAGAACCCCTATATCTACATCATGTCTGCGATCTACCTTACTAATAAAGACAAGAAAACCTTTGTATTATAACTATAGAACCCCTATATCTACATCATGTCTGCGATCTACCTTACTAATAAAGACAAGAAAACCTTTGTATTATAACTATAGAACCCCTATATCTACATCATGTCTGCGATCTACCTTACTAATAAAGACAAGAAAACCTTTGTATTATAACTATAGAACCCCTATATTTACATCATGTCTGCGATCTACCTTACTAATAAAGACAAGAAAACCTTTGTATTATAACTATAGAACCCCTATATCTACATCATGTCTGCGATCTACCTTACTAATAAAGACAAGAAAACCTTTGTATTATAACTATAGAACCCCTATATCTACATCATGTCTGCGATCTACCTTACTAATAAAGACAAGAAAAACCTTTGTATTATAACTATAGAACCCCTATATCTACATCATGTCTGCGATCTACCTTACTAATAAAGACAAGAAAACCTTTGTATTATAACTATAGAACCCCTATATCTACATCATGTCTGCGATCTACCTTACTAATAAAGACAAGAAAACCTTTGTATTATAACTATAGAACCCCTATATCTACATCATGTCTGCGATCTACCTTACTAATAAAGACAAGAAAACCTTTGTATTATAACTATAGAACCCCTATATCTACATCATGTCTGCGATCTACCTTACTAATAAAGACAAGAAAACCTTTGTATTATAACTATAGAACCCCTATATCTACATCATGTCTGCGATCTACCTTACTAATAAAGACAAGAAAACCTTTGTATTATAACTATAGAACCCCTATATCTACATCATGTCTGCGATCTACCTTACTAATAAAGACAAGAAAACCTTTGTATTATAACTATAGAACCCCTATATCTACATCATGTCTGCGATCTACCTTACTAATAAAGACAAGAAAACCTTTGTATTATAACTATAGAACCCCTATATCTACATCATGTCTGCGATCTACCTTACTAATAAAGACAAGAAAACCTTTGTATTATAACTATAGAACCCCTATATCTACATCATGTCTGCGATCTACCTTACTAATAAAGACAAGAAAACCTTTGTATTATAACTATAGAACCCCTATATCTACATCATGTCTGCGATCTACCTTACTAATAAAGACAAGAAAACCTTTGTATTATAACTATAGAACCCCTATATCTACATCATGTCTGCGATCTACCTTACTAATAAAGACAAGAAAACCTTTGTATTATAACTATAGAACCCCTATATCTACATCATGTCTGCGATCTACCTTACTAATAAAGACAAGAAAACCTTTGTATTATAACTATAGAACCCCTATATCTACATCATGTCTGCGATCTACCTTACTAATAAAGACAAGAAAACCTTTGTATTATAACTATAGAACCCCTATATCTACATCATGTCTGCGATCTACCTTACTAATAAAGACAAGAAAACCTTTGTATTATAACTATAGAACCCCTATATCTACATCATGTCTGCGATCTACCTTACTAATAAAGACAAGAAAACCTTTGTATTATAACTATAGAACCCCTATATCTACATCATGTCTGCGATCTACCTTACTAATAAAGACAAGAAAACCTTTGTATTATAACTATAGAACCCCTATATCTACATCATGTCTGCGATCTACCTTACTAATAAAGACAAGAAAACCTTTGTATTATAACTATAGAACCCCTATATCTACATCATGTCTGCGATCTACCTTACTAATAAAGACAAGAAAACCTTTGTATTATAACTATAGAACCCCTATATCTACATCATGTCTGCGATCTACCTTACTAATAAAGACAAGAAAACCTTTGTATTATAACTATAGAACCCCTATATCTACATCATGTCTGCGATCTACCTTACTAATAAAGACAAGAAAACCTTTGTATTATAACTATAGAACCCCTATATCTACATCATGTCTGCGATCTACCTTACTAATAAAGACAAGAAAACCTTTGTATTATAACTATAGAACCCCTATATCTACATCATGTCTGCGATCTACCTTACTAATAAAGACAAGAAAACCTTTGTATTATAACTATAGAACCCCTATATCTACATCATGTCTGCGATCTACCTTACTAATAAAGACAAGAAAACCTTTGTATTATAACTATAGAACCCCTATATCTACATCATGTCTGCGATCTACCTTACTAATAAAGACAAAAAAAACCTTTGTATTATAACTATAGAACCCCTATATCTACATCATGTCTGCGATCTACCTTACTAATAAAGACAAGAAAACCTTTGTATTATAACTATAGAACCCCTATATCTACATCATGTCTGCGATCTACCTTACTAATAAAGACAAGAAAAACCTTTGTATTATAACTATAGAACCCCTATATCTACATCATGTCTGCGATCTACCTTACTAATAAAGACAAGAAAACCTTTGTATTATAACTATAGAACCCTATATCTACATCATGTCTGCGATCTACCTTACTAATAAAGACAAGAAAACCTTTGTATTATAACTATAGAACCCCTATATCTACATCATGTCTGCGATCTACCTTACTAATAAAGACAAGAAAACCTTTGTATTATAACTATAGAACCCCTATATCTACATCATGTCTGCGATCTACCCTTACTAATAAAGACAAGAAAACCTTTGTATTATAACTATAGAACCCCTATATCTACATCATGTCTGCGATCTACCTTACTAATAAAGACATGAAAACCTTTGTATTATAACTATAGAACCCCTATATCTACATCATGTCTGCGATCTACCTTACTAATAAAGACAAGAAAACCTTTGTATTATAACTATAGAACCCCTATATCTACATCATGTCTGCGATCTACCTTACTAATAAAGACAAGAAAACCTTTGTATTATAACTATAGAACCCCTATATCTACATCATGTCTGCGATCTACCTTACTAATAAAGACAAGAAAACCTTTGTATTATAACTATAGAACCCCTATATCTACATCATGTCTGCGATCTACCTTACTAATAAAGACAAGAAAACCTTTGTATTATAACTATAGAACCCCTATATCTACATCATGTCTGCGATCTACCTTACTAATAAAGACAAGAAAACCTTTGTATTATAACTATAGAACCCCTATATCTACATCATGTCTGCGATCTACCTTACTAATAAAGACAAGAAAACCTTTGTATTATAACTATAGAACCCCTATATCTACATCATGTCTGCGATCTACCTTACTAATAAAGACAAGAAAACCTTTGTATTATAACTATAGAACCCCTATATCTACATCATGTCTGCGATCTACCTTACTAATAAAGACAAGAAAACCTTTGTATTATAACTATAGAACCCCTATATCTACATCATGTCTGCGATCTACCTTACTAATAAAGACAAGAAAACCTTTGTATTATAACTATAGAACCCCTATATCTACATCATGTCTGCGATCTACCTTACTAATAAAGACAAGAAAACCTTTGTATTATAACTATAGAACCCCTATATCTACATCATGTCTGCGATCTACCTTACTAATAAAGACAAGAAAACCTTTGTATTATAACTATAGAACCCCTATATCTACATCATGTCTGCGATCTACCTTACTAATAAAGACAAGAAAACCTTTGTATTATAACTATAGAACCCCTATATCTACATCATGTCTGCGATCTACCTTACTAATAAAGACAAGAAAACCTTTGTATTATAACTATAGAACCCCTATATCTACATCATGTCTGCGATCTACCTTACTAATAAAGACAAGAAAACCTTTGTATTATAACTATAGAACCCCTATATCTACATCATGTCTGCGATCTACCTTACTAATAAAGACAAAAAAACCTTTGTATTATAACTATAGAACCCCTATATCTACATCATGTCTGCGATCTACCTTACTAATAAAGACAAGAAAACCTTTGTATTATAACTATAGAACCCCTATATCTACATCATGTCTGCGATCTACCTTACTAATAAAGACAAGAAAACCTTTGTATTATAACTATAGAACCCCTATATCTACATCATGTCTGCGATCTACCTTACTAATAAAGACAAGAAAACCTTTGTATTATAACTATAGAACCCCTATATCTACATCATGTCTGCGATCTACCTTACTAATAAAGACAAGAAAACCTTTGTATTATAACTATAGAACCCCTATATCTACATCATGTCTGCGATCTACCTTACTAATAAAGACAAGAAAACCTTTGTATTATAACTATAGAACCCCTATATCTACATCATGTCTGCGATCTACCTTACTAATAAAGACAAAGAAAACCGTTTGTATTATATCTATAGAACCCCTATATCGACATCTGTCTGCGATCTACCTTACTAATAAAGACAAAAAACCTTTATATTATAACTATAGTACCCCTATATCTACATCATGTCTGCGTATTCTACCTTAACTATAATGACAAGAAAAACCTTTGTATTATAACTATAGAAACCCCTTTATCTCTACATCATGTCTGTCGATTCTACCTTACTAAATAAAGACAAGGAAACCTTTGTAGTATAACTATTAGAACCCCTATATTCATACATCATGTCCTGCGATCTACCTTACTATAAAGTAAAGAAAACCATTGTATTATAACTATAGAAACACCTATATTCTCTCATCTTGTCGCGATCTACCTTATAATAAAGAACAAAAAAAACCATATTGTATTTTAACTATAGGAACCCCTATATCTACTCATGTCTGCGATCTAACTTACTAATAAAGACAAGAAAACCTTTGTTATTATAACTGTAGAACCCCATATCTACATCATGGTCTTGCGATTCTACCTTATAATATAGACAAAATACCTTTGTATTATAAACTGTAGAACCCCTATATTACTTCATGTCTGCGATCTACCTTACTAATAAAGACAAGAAAACCTTTGTATTATAACTATAGAACCCCTATATCTACATCATGTCTGCGATCTACCTTACTAATAAAGACAAGAAAACCTTTGTATTATAACTATAGAACCCCCTATATCTACATCATGTCTGCGATCTACCTTACTAATAAAGACATGAAAACCTTTGTATTATAACTATAGAACCCCTATATCTACATCATGTCTGCGATCTACCTTACTAATAAAGACAAGAAAACCTTTGTATTATAACTATAGAACCCCCTATATCTACATCATGTCTGCGATCTACCTTACTAATAAAGACAAGAAAACCTTTGTATTATAACTATAGAACCCCCTATATCTACATCATGTCTGCGATCTACCTTACTAATAAAGACAAGAAAACCTTTGTATTATAACTATAGAACCCCTATATCTACATCATGTCTGCGATCTACCTTACTAATAAAGACAAGAAAACCTTTGTATTATAACTATAGAACCCCTATATCTACATCATGTCTGCGATCTACCTTACTAATAAAGACAAGAAAACCTTTGTATTATAACTATAGAACCCCTATATCTACATCATGTCTGCGATCTACCTTACTAATAAAGACAAGAAAACCTTTGTATTATAACTATAGAACCCCTATATCTACATCATGTCTGCGATCTACCTTACTAATAAAGACAAGAAAACCTTTGTATTATAACTATAGAACCCCTATATCTACATCATGTCTGCGATCTACCTTACTAATAAAGACAAAAAAACCTTTGTATTATAACTATAGAACCCCTATATCTACATCATGTCTGCGATCTACCTTACTAATAAAGACAAAAAAAACCTTTGTATTATAACTATAGAACCCCTATATCTACATCATGTCTGCGATCTACCTTACTAATAAAGACAAGAAAACCTTTGTATTATAACTATAGAACCCCTATATCTACATCATGTCTGCGATCTACCTTACTAATAAAGACAAAAAAAACCTTTGTATTATAACTATAGAACCCCTATATCTACATCATGTCTGCGATCTACCTTACTAATAAAGACAAAAAAAACCTTTGTATTATAACTATAGAACCCCTATATCTACATCATGTCTGCGATCTACCTTACTAATAAAGACAAAAAAACCTTTGTATTATAACTATAGAACCCCTATATCTACATCATGTCTGCGATCTACCTTACTAATAAAGACAAGAAAACCTTTGTATTATAACTATAGAACCCCCTATATCTACATCATGTCTGCGATCTACCTTACTAATAAAGACAAGAAAACCTTTGTATTATAACTATAGAACCCCTATATCTACATCATGTCTGCGATCTACCTTACTAATAAAGACAAGAAAACCTTTGTATTATAACTATAGAACCCCTATATCTACATCATGTCTGCGATCTACCTTACTAATAAAGACAAGAAAACCTTTGTATTATAACTATAGAACCCCTATATCTACATCATGTCTGTGATCTACCTTACTAATAAAGACAAGAAAACCTTTGTATTATAACTATAGAACCCCTATATCTACATCATGTCTGCGATCTACCTTACTAATAAAGACAAAAAAAACCTTTGTATTATAACTATAGAACCCCTATATCTACATCATGTCTGCGATCTACCTTACTAATAAAGACAAGAAAACCTTTGTATTATAACTATAGAACCCCTATATCTACATCATGTCTGCGATCTACCTTACTAATAAAGACAAGAAAACCTTTGTATTATAACTATAGAACCCCTATATCTACATCATGTCTGCGATCTACCTTACTAATAAAGACAAGAAAACCTTTGTATTATAACTATAGAACCCCTATATCTACATCATGTCTGCGATCTACCTTACTAATAAAGACAAGAAAACCTTTGTATTATAACTATAGAACCCCTATATCTACATCATGTCTGCGATCTACCTTACTAATAAAGACAAGAAAACCTTTGTATTATAACTATAGAACCCCTATATCTACATCATGTCTGCGATCTACCTTACTAATAAAGACAAGAAAACCTTTGTATTATAACTATAGAACCCCTATATCTACATCATGTCTGCGATCTACCTTACTAATAAAGACAAGAAAACCTTTGTATTATAACTATAGAACCCCTATATCTACATCATGTCTGCGATCTACCTTACTAATAAAGACAAGAAAACCTTTGTATTATAACTATAGAACCCCTATATCTACATCATGTCTGCGATCTACCTTACTAATAAAGACAAAAAAACCTTTGTATTATAACTATAGAACCCCTATATCTACATCATGTCTGCGATCTACCTTACTAATAAAGACAAGAAAACCTTTGTATTATAACTATAGAACCCCTATATCTACATCATGTCTGCGATCTACCTTACTAATAAAGACAAGAAAACCTTTGTATTATAACTATAGAACCCCTATATCTACATCATGTCTGCGATCTACCTTACTAATAAAGACAAGAAAACCTTTGTATTATAACTATAGAACCCCTATATCTACATCATGTCTGCGATCTACCTTACTAATAAAGACAAGAAAACCTTTGTATTATAACTATAGAACCCCTATATCTACATCATGTCTGCGATCTACCTTACTAATAAAGACAAGAAAACCTTTGTATTATAACTATAGAACCCCTATATCTACATCATGTCTGCGATCTACCTTACTAATAAAGACAAGAAAACCTTTGTATTATAACTATAGAACCCCTATATCTACATCATGTCTGCGATCTACCTTACTAATAAAGACAAGAAAACCTTTGTATTATAACTATAGAACCCCTATATCTACATCATGTCTGCGATCTACCTTACTAATAAAGACAAGAAAACCTTTGTATTATAACTATAGAACCCCTATATCTACATCATGTCTGCGATCTACCTTACTAATAAAGACAAGAAAACCTTTGTATTATAACTATAGAACCCCTATATCTACATCATGTCTGCGATCTACCTTACTAATAAAGACAAGAAAACCTTTGTATTATAACTATAGAACCCCTATATCTACATCATGTCTGCGATCTACCTTACTAATAAAGACAAGAAAACCTTTGTATTATAACTATAGAACCCCTATATCTACATCATGTCTGCGATCTACCTTACTAATAAAGACAAGAAAACCTTTGTATTATAACTATAGAACCCCTATATCTACATCATGTCTGCGATCTACCTTACTAATAAAGACAAGAAAAACCTTTGTATTATAACTATAGAACCCCTATATCTACATCATGTCTGCGATCTACCTTACTAATAAAGACAAGAAAACCTTTGTATTATAACTATAGAACCCCTATATCTACATCATGTCTGCGATCTACCTTACTAATAAAGACAAGAAAACCTTTGTATTATAACTATAGAACCCCTATATCTACATCATGTCTGCGATCTACCTTACTAATAAAGACAAGAAAACCTTTGTATTATAACTATAGAACCCCTATATCTACATCATGTCTGCGATCTACCTTACTAATAAAGACAAGAAAACCTTTGTATTATAACTATAGAACCCCTATATCTACATCATGTCTGCGATCTACCTTACTAATAAAGACAAGAAAACCTTTGTATTATAACTATAGAACCCCTATATCTACATCATGTCTGCGATCTACCTTACTAATAAAGACAAGAAAACCTTTGTATTATAACTATAGAACCCCTATATCTACATCATGTCTGCGATCTACCTTACTAATAAAGACAAGAAAACCTTTGTATTATAACTATAGAACCCCTATATCTACATCATGTCTGCGATCTACCTTACTAATAAAGACAAGAAAACCTTTGTATTATAACTATAGAACCCCTATATCTACATCATGTCTGCGATCTACCTTACTAATAAAGACAAGAAAACCTTTGTATTATAACTATAGAACCCCTATATCTACATCATGTCTGCGATCTACCTTACTAATAAAGACAAGAAAACCTTTGTATTATAACTATAGAACCCCTATATCTACATCATGTCTGCGATCTACCTTACTAATAAAGACAAGAAAACCTTTGTATTATAACTATAGAACCCCTATATCTACATCATGTCTGCGATCTACCTTACTAATAAAGACAAGAAAACCTTTGTATTATAACTATAGAACCCCTATATCTACATCATGTCTGCGATCTACCTTACTAATAAAGACAAGAAAACCTTTGTATTATAACTATAGAACCCCTATATCTACATCATGTCTGCGATCTACCTTACTAATAAAGACAAGAAAACCTTTGTATTATAACTATAGAACCCCTATATCTACATCATGTCTGCGATCTACCTTACTAATAAAGACAAGAAAACCTTTGTATTATAACTATAGAACCCCTATATCTACATCATGTCTGCGATCTACCTTACTAATAAAGACAAGAAAACCTTTGTATTATAACTATAGAACCCCTATATCTACATCATGTCTGCGATCTACCTTACTAATAAAGACAAGAAAACCTTTGTATTATAACTATAGAACCCCTATATCTACATCATGTCTGCGATCTACCTTACTAATAAAGACAAGAAAACCTTTGTATTATAACTATAGAACCCCTATATCTACATCATGTCTGCGATCTACCTTACTAATAAAGACAAGAAAACCTTTGTATTATAACTATAGAACCCCTATATCTACATCATGTCTGCGATCTACCTTACTAATAAAGACAAGAAAACCTTTGTATTATAACTATAGAACCCCTATATCTACATCATGTCTGCGATCTACCTTACTAATAAAGACAAGAAAACCTTTGTATTATAACTATAGAACCCCTATATCTACATCATGTCTGCGATCTACCTTACTAATAAAGACAAGAAAACCTTTGTATTATAACTATAGAACCCCTATATCTACATCATGTCTGCGATCTACCTTACTAATAAAGACAAGAAAACCTTTGTATTATAACTATAGAACCCCTATATCTACATCATGTCTGCGATCTACCTTACTAATAAAGACAAGAAAACCTTTGTATTATAACTATAGAACCCCTATATCTACATCATGTCTGCGATCTACCTTACTAATAAAGACAAGAAAACCTTTGTATTATAACTATAGAACCCCTATATCTACATCATGTCTGCGATCTACCTTACTAATAAAGACAAGAAAACCTTTGTATTATAACTATAGAACCCCTATATCTACATCATGTCTGCGATCTACCTTACTAATAAAGACAAGAAAACCTTTGTATTATAACTATAGAACCCCTATATCTACATCATGTCTGCGATCTACCTTACTAATAAAGACAAAAAAACCTTTGTATTATAACTATAGAACCCCTATATCTACATCATGTCTGCGATCTACCTTACTAATAAAGACAAGAAAACCTTTGTATTATAACTATAGAACCCCTATATCTACATCATGTCTGCGATCTACCTTACTAATAAAGACAAGAAAACCTTTGTATTATAACTATAGAACCCCTATATCTACATCATGTCTGCGATCTACCTTACTAATAAAGACAAGAAAACCTTTGTATTATAACTATAGAACCCCTATATCTACATCATGTCTGCGATCTACCTTACTAATAAAGACAAGAAAACCTTTGTATTATAACTATAGAACCCCTATATCTACATCATGTCTGCGATCTACCTTACTAATAAAGACAAGAAAACCTTTGTATTATAACTATAGAACCCCTATATCTACATCATGTCTGCGATCTACCTTACTAATAAAGACAAGAAAACCTTTGTATTATAACTATAGAACCCCTATATCTACATCATGTCTGCGATCTACCTTACTAATAAAGACAAAAAACCTTTGTATTATAACTATAGAACCCCTATATCTACATCATGTCTGCGATCTACCTTACTAATAAAGACAAGAAAACCTTTGTATTATAACTATAGAACCCCTATATCTACATCATGTCTGCGATCTACCTTACTAATAAAGACAAGAAAACCTTTGTATTATAACTATAGAACCCCTATATCTACATCATGTCTGCGATCTACCTTACTAATAAAGACAAGAAAACCTTTGTATTATAACTATAGAACCCCTATATCTACATCATGTCTGCGATCTACCTTACTAATAAAGACAAGAAAACCTTTGTATTATAACTATAGAACCCCTATATCTACATCATGTCTGCGATCTACCTTACTAATAAAGACAAGAAAACCTTTGTATTATAACTATAGAACCCCTATATCTACATCATGTCTGCGATCTACCTTACTAATAAAGACAAAAAAACCTTTGTATTATAACTATAGAACCCCTATATCTACATCATGTCTGCGATCTACCTTACTAATAAAGACAATAAAACCTTTGTATTATAACTATAGAACCCCTATATCTACATCATGTCTGCGATCTACCTTACTAATAAAGACAAGAAAACCTTTGTATTATAACTATAGAACCCCTATATCTACATCATGTCTGCGATCTACCTTACTAATAAAGACAAGAAAACCTTTGTATTATAACTATAGAACCCCTATATCTACATCATGTCTGCGATCTACCTTACTAATAAAGACAAGAAAACCTTTGTATTATAACTATAGAACCCCTATATCTACATCATGTCTGCGATCTACCTTACTAATAAAGACAAGAAAACCTTTGTATTATAACTATAGAACCCCTATATCTACATCATGTCTGCGATCTACCTTACTAATAAAGACAAGAAAACCTTTGTATTATAACTATAGAACCCCTATATCTACATCATGTCTGCGATCTACCTTACTAATAAAGACAAGAAAACCTTTGTATTATAACTATAGAACCCCTATATCTACATCATGTCTGCGATCTACCTTACTAATAAAGACAAGAAAACCTTTGTATTATAACTATAGAACCCCTATATCTACATCATGTCTGCGATCTACCTTACTAATAAAGACAAGAAAACCTTTGTATTATAACTATAGAACCCCTATATCTACATCATGTCTGCGATCTACCTTACTAATAAAGACAAGAAAACCTTTGTATTATAACTATAGAACCCCTATATCTACATCATGTCTGCGATCTACCTTACTAATAAAGACAAGAAAACCTTTGTATTATAACTATAGAACCCCTATATCTACATCATGTCTGCGATCTACCTTACTAATAAAGACAAGAAAACCTTTGTATTATAACTATAGAACCCCTATATCTACATCATGTCTGCGATCTACCTTACTAATAAAGACAAGAAAACCTTTGTATTATAACTATAGAACCCCTATATCTACATCATGTCTGCGATCTACCTTACTAATAAAGACAAGAAAACCTTTGTATTATAACTATAGAACCCCTATATCTACATCATGTCTGCGATCTACCTTACTAATAAAGACAAGAAAACCTTTGTATATAACTATAGAACCCCTATATCTACATCATGTCTGCGATCTACCTTACTAATAAAGACAAGAAAACCTTTGTATTATAACTATAGAACCCCTATATCTACATCATGTCTGCGATCTACCTTACTAATAAAGACAAGAAAACCTTTGTATTATAACTATAGAACCCCTATATCTACATCATGTCTGCGATCTACCTTACTAATAAAGACAAAAAAAACCTTTGTATTATAACTATAGAACCCCTATATCTACATCATGTCTGCGATCTACCTTACTAATAAAGACAAGAAAACCTTTGTATTATAACTATAGAACCCCTATATCTACATCATGTCTGCGATCTACCTTACTAATAAAGACAAGAAAACCTTTGTATTATAACTATAGAACCCCTATATCTACATCATGTCTGCGATCTACCTTACTAATAAAGACAAGAAAACCTTTGTATTATAACTATAGAACCCCTATATCTACATCATGTCTGCGATCTACCTTACTAATAAAGACAAGAAAACCTTTGTATTATAACTATAGAACCCCTATATCTACATCATGTCTGCGATCTACCTTACTAATAAAGACAAGAAAACCTTTGTATTATAACTATAGAACCCCTATATCTACATCATGTCTGCGATCTACCTTACTAATAAAGACAAGAAAACCTTTGTATTATAACTATAGAACCCCTATATCTACATCATGTCTGCGATCTACCTTACTAATAAAGACAAAAAAACCTTTGTATTATAACTATAGAACCCCTATATCTACATCATGTCTGCGATCTACCTTACTAATAAAGACAAGAAAACCTTTGTATTATAACTATAGAACCCCTATATCTACATCATGTCTGCGATCTACCTTACTAATAAAGACAAGAAACCTTTGTATTATAACTATAGAACCCCTATATCTACATCATGTCTGCGATCTACCTTACTAATAAAGACAAGAAAACCTTTGTATTATAACTATAGAACCCCTATATCTACATCATGTCTGCGATCTACCTTACTAATAAAGACAAGAAAACCTTTGTATTATAACTATAGAACCCCTATATCTACATCATGTCTGCGATCTACCTTACTAATAAAGACAAGAAAACCTTTGTATTATAACTATAGAACCCCTATATCTACATCATGTCTGCGATCTACCTTACTAATAAAGACAAAAAAACCTTTGTATTATAACTATAGAACCCCTATATCTACATCATGTCTGCGATCTACCTTACTAATAAAGACAAGAAAACCTTTGTATTATAACTATAGAACCCCTATATCTACATCATGTCTGCGATCTACCTTACTAATAAAGACAAGAAAACCTTTGTATTATAACTATAGAACCCCTATATCTACATCATGTCTGCGATCTACCTTACTAATAAAGACAAGAAAACCTTTGTATTATAACTATAGAACCCCTATATCTACATCATGTCTGCGATCTACCTTACTAATAAAGACAAGAAAACCTTTGTATTATAACTATAGAACCCCTATATCTACATCATGTCTGCGATCTACCTTACTAATAAAGACAAGAAAACCTTTGTATTATAACTATAGAACCCCTATATCTACATCATGTCTGCGATCTACCTTACTAATAAAGACAAGAAAACCTTTGTATTATAACTATAGAACCCCTATATCTACATCATGTCTGCGATCTACCTTACTAATAAAGACAAGAAAACCTTTGTATTATAACTATAGAACCCCTATATCTACATCATGTCTGCGATCTACCTTACTAATAAAGACAAGAAAACCTTTGTATTATAACTATAGAACCCCTATATCTTACATCATGTCTGCGATCTACCTTACTAATAAAGACAAAAAAACCTTTGTATTATAACTATAGAACCCCTATATCTACATCATGTCTGCGATCTACCTTACTAATAAAGACAAGAAAACCTTTGTATTATAACTATAGAACCCCTATATCTACATCATGTCTGCGATCTACCTTACTAATAAAGACATGAAAACCTTTGTATTATAACTATAGAACCCCTATATCTACATCATGTCTGCGATCTACCTTACTAATAAAGACAAGAAAACCTTTGTATTATAACTATAGAACCCCTATATCTACATCATGTCTGCGATCTACCTTACTAATAAAGACAAGAAAACCTTTGTATTATAACTATAGAACCCCTATATCTACATCATGTCTGCGATCTACCTTACTAATAAAGACAAGAAAACCTTTGTATTATAACTATAGAACCCCTATATCTACATTAGAAGCCAATGGGGAGTGGGAGTTAGTGCTGTTACAATATCTAAAGTCAAGAAGTTAGCTTTCCTGAGACTTTTGCTCGCACACTAACTTTTTTTATTTTCGACTTGTAATACCAACACTAACCTGGAAGTGTAAATGTTTTAGCCTGAGCGCAGTTAGCACTCATGATCAATAAACAATAATTTCTTCATTTGTAATCTAGACCTGAGTGTTTACAGTAGCCCTTGAAATAGCAAATTCACAAATTTCCCCTCTGTCCATTCAATAAAATTTACATTGTATCATCAGGAGGTGCCATCGATCAGACGCTGCAATGGGTCACACAGGTGATGTTGCGCTGCTCAACCTATCACACATAAGGAAATAGTGAATTTACATGTAAACATAACACTATGGGGTATATTTATCAAGCTCCGTATGGAGCTTGCTGCCCCGTGTTTCTGGCGAGTCATCGGACTCACCAGAAACAGCAGTTATGAAGCAGCGGTCATAAAGACCGCTGCTCCATAACCTGTCCGCCTGCTCTGAGGCGGACAGACATCACAACAATACAACCCGATCGAGTACGATCAGGTTGATTTACACCCCCTGTTGGCGGCCTATTGGCTGTGAGTCTTGCAGGGGGCGGCGTTGCACCAGCAGCTCTTGGGAGCTGCTGGTGCAATGATGAATACAGCGAGCGTATTGCTCGCCGTATTCAGCGAAGTCTGCCGGATCAGGTCCGCCAGACTTTCATAACTAAAGGCCTATGTGCATTTGTGGAATTAGAACATCTTGAAACAACAGGTAATAAATTCAGTGAGAAATATTTATAGCATCTGTGTAAAATATTTTATTAACCAGTCCTTAAAAAACCTCTATCATGAGTAGGTCATTTAAGATACTAATGGATAAGTTGAATAATTTATGTAGCCAAACGTTGTTTTTAGGAGAGAAACACTAAAACATGGTCTGTCAAAACAACTACCCCAAATATTCCCATTTAGGTATCCCAGCGCCTCCAACTACCCCAAATATTCCCATTTAGGTATCCCAGCGCCTCCAACTACCCCAAATATTCCCATTTAGGTATCCCAGCGCCTCCAACTACCCCAAATATTCCCATTTACCTTCTAATGAGATCGCTTTAAAAAGACAGGTACCGCTCAGGAAGTTTGCAGAAAAAAACTACTGTAATTCACCGTAAAAACAAAGACAATCAAAAAAATGAGTTTCAAGCAATGTTTATTTCATACTTTTAATCTGAAGAAGGATACTCTAAAGAGTTTGTGATAATTAATATGGACTGGAAAAGTGTGATTACGTTAGAGCATGACGTTAAAATCTAAACACATGTATGATATACAATATCACAGTATAAAGTAGTCAATAAATGTTATAAAAAATAATTAAACAACAATACACTGCATCTAAAAAATGTGTTTTCAATGATATTTACAAATGTCTTCTCTTTTTTCTTTTTTTTTTTTTTTGATTAATTTTTATTGAAGGTTTTTCAAAATGACATTGTAAAACCATGACATAAACATAATACAAAACATGGTAGTGATTATTTTAACAACAATATGACAGGAAAAGAAAACATAATATGAATGTCAAAACATATCTGAAACCCTCCTTTTATGTTTTTTATAGAATACTGTGAGTAGCTATTATTCCGGGCTATAGTGGTGAAAGATGCTCTAGAAGAGCGCTGTAGCTACTAGAGAGACCCAATTTGTCATTTGATTGAATGCTTCTTATTATTAAGGATAGGGTCATGATATCAAGAGCCAAAGAAGGAGCGAGGGGGAAAGTAGGGAAATGTCAGCGGGTAAGCACCGCTTATACAAATTATTTTTCTATGTATTTATATTATTACGTGCTTAAGTTATTTGATGAAAGTACTAGGGATAGCAATGTAGCTATGGTCGCCAATAATGGGGGGGGGGGGGGGCGGGAGACCATGGAAAAGTTAATTGGCTGAGTCAATTATTCATTACAACACAATGTGTGGCGTGGAAGACTAAGCTATACGGAAGCTAATAGATTTACGAATATCCCATATCATATAAGAGGTTTAACAAAGTTGAGAATCTCCCCTAGTAGGACATATTTGTAAATGCCTGGCATAAGGTCAAGGCATATACAGGGAGTGCAGAATTATTAGGCAAATGAGTATTTTGACCACATCATCCTCTTTATGCATGTTGTCTTACTCCAAGCTGTATAGGCTCGAAAGCCTACTACCAATTAAGCATATTAGGTGATGTGCATCTCTGTAATGAGAAGGGGTGTGGTCTAATGACATCAACACCCTATATCAGGTGTGCATAATTATTAGGCAACTTCCTTTCCTTTGGCAAAATGGGTCAAAAGAAGGACTTGACAGGCTCAGAAAAGTAAAAAATAGTGAGATATCTTGCAGAGGGATGCAGCACTCTTAAAATTGCAAAGCTTCTGAAGCGTGATCATCGAACAATCAAGCGTTTCATTCAAAATAGTCAACAGGGTCGCAAGAAGCGTTACGAAAAACCAAGGTGCAAAATAACTGCCCATGAACTGAGAAAAGTCAAGCGTGCAGCTGCCAAGATGCCACTTGCCACCAGTTTGGCCATATTTCAGAGCTGCAACATCACTGGAGTGCCCAAAAGCACAAGGTGTGCAATACTCAGAGACATGGCCAAGGTAAGAAAGGCTGAAAGACGACCACCACTGAACAAGACACACAAGCTGAAACGTCAAGACTGGGCCAAGAAATATCTCAAGACTGATTTTTCTAAGGTTTTATGGACTGATGAAATGAGAGTGAGTCTTGATGGGCCAGATGGATGGGCCCGTGGCTGGATTGGTAAAGGGCAGAGAGCTCCAGTCCGACTCAGACGCCAGCAAGGTGCAGGTGGAGTACTGGTTTGGGCTGGTATCATCAAAGATGAGCTTGTGGGGCCTTTTCGGGTTGAGGATGGAGTCAAGCTCAACTCCCAGTCCTACTGCCAGTTTCTGGAAGACACCTTCTTCAAGCAGTGGTACAGGAAGAAGTCTGCATCCTTCAAGAAAAACATGATTTTCATGCAGGACAATGCTCCATCACATGCGTCCAAGTACTCCACAGCGTGGCTGGCAAGAAAGGGTATAAAAGAAGAAAATCTAATGACATGGCCTCCTTGTTCACCTGATCTGAACCCCATTGAGAACCTGTGGTCCATCATCAAATGTGAGATTTACAAGGAGGGAAAACAGTACACCTCTCTGAACAGTGTCTGGGAGGCTGTGGTTGCTGCTGCACGCAATGTTGATGGTGAACAGATCAAAACACTGACAGAATCCATGGATGGCAGGCTTTTGTGTGTCTTTGCAAAGAAAGGTGGCTATATTGGTCACTGATTTGTTTTTGTTTTCTTTTTGAATGTCAGAAATGTATATTTGTGAATGTTGAGATGTTATATTGGTTTCACTGGTAAAAATAAATAATTGAAATGGGTATATATTTGTTTTTTGTTAAGTTGCCTAATAATTATGCACAGTAATAGTCACCTGGACACACAGATATCCCCCTAAAATAGCTATAACTAAAAACAAACTAAAAACTACTTCCAAAAATATTCAGCTTTGATATTAATGAGTTTTTTGGGTTCATTGAGAACATGGTTGCTGTTCAATAATAAAATTAATCCTCAAAAATACAACTTGCCTAATAATTCTGCACTCCCTGTATAAGGTTATTTGAAGTATTCATGTTATAAGAAACAATAAACTTATAGGTAATGCACCTTAACCGTAGGTGTCATAGGCCATATAGATTAAAAGGAGTATGTGGAGGTGGAATTATATAACACAAAGCCTAGTTCGACATTAGCAAAAGGAAAACCCTTTATATGGGAGTAACTCTATCTAGCTTGGGAACTCCATTTTGAAGCATGTAAGCGATAAGATTATTAATAACATCTCTAAAATATATGGAATAACCTAAAACATCTCAGTATTACATAACTTTGTAAGAGAGAGTTGTCATTAGGCTAATAAGAAGTAGTTAATATAGAACAGTGGTAGTGTTTATAACTTATGCAAACAAAAAGACTGTTATATCTGGGTGTACCGCATATTTCCTAAAATTAAGTTACTGTCTAGATATCTCTGAAGCTGGGAGTCACCTTTAAAGGAGCGTGTATGCGTAGATCCATTGTAAGGTTAGGACATCTAGAGGGCTTATCATAAACCTCTATACTACAAGTAAAGATACATCCATAGGTTTTTGCACCAAAAAGAGCCGCTATTATAGTTGTATATTGAGCACTGTATTATATATAGGTAATTTAGTGTAGTAGATGAACCTAAATGAGCATATTCTTTGCTTAAACAGCAACGTCAGGGAGTAAAGTTTTCCTCTGCGTGCATAAATTTATATTATCTCATTCTACACAAAAGGCTATGCTATACTATTAATTAACCGATACATAAAATTCAATACCATCATATATACTGGCACTTCTGACTGCAAGTATAGCCAGTATTTCCGTATATTAAACCTATCTATGCAAGTATAATATTGAGAAATAGAACGTTGCATTAAGTTTCTTTTGGGTAATATCATTATAAAAAACAACAAACATAATAATAAATGTGATAGCTGAAAAAATATAAACAGTGTAAAACACATCAGTGTTAGCATTACTGACTGGCATGAGATCAGTCTATATGGCGTTAGGAAGTACATCACTACAACACAATGCCTAAAAGCAGGGACTCTAACTATAGTAGTGTCAGACTACATGCATTGTGATAAACTGTACATCAACAGCTTACATGCCCAGTTTTGTCAGGCTCCATATAAGCAATTAATGTTAACCACCACTGATTTGGAGGTAAAGGAACAAGAAAACAATCATACAGTCGTACTTATGCTTTTGGCTTTAGTTAGTGCCATGAGGGTAGAACTTATATATACCTTTAGTAGTTAAAAATTATATAACAGTACAAACGAAAAAAGAAATAAATAAATAAATAAAATAAGAGCATTAGAGGTCCCATATAGGTATACCACAGACCACTGTCTACAACTTGAAGGGTAGTCGATTCACAGTAAATACCAGAGTCACATAGGAGACCGGCTAGGGGTTGTTTAAGAAGATAAATTAGCCGATTCCAATTCTAAGATGGCGTGACACTGTAGTTAAAGTTCTAGAAAGGGGCGCCACAAGGAGAGCACAAACCATTCTCCCTCCTACATCAGATGCAACACGGCTCGGATGAGAGCACCTGCACTCCGTTCCAGTACAGAACATCTGGGCTTCTAACAGCAGGGCTAGTTCTCTCTTCATCTGGCAAGCAACATCAGACTTCAGTAGTGGGCCATGCAAAGCCTGCTCGTGATAGGGTAAGTAAGATAACTTCCATACGGCCATGCCCTCACACAAATTACTCAACTCCATCTGAGTCATCCTGCGCCACTCATCAGTAGTATCCTCTGGGGCCTGGGCACTGGGACGATACCCATAATTAGTGTGTGAAGGAGCATCTGGGGTCTGACCTAAATCGCTGCCTGTTAGAAGCAGCGGAGCTAATCTTGACTCATCCTCCGGTTTCAATATAGTACAGCTTCCACCAGATAGCGCCTGTACTGTACACTTGAGCTCCTCTTCTTGCGGCTCCGATAGACAGTTCAGTATTGACATTAAGTCTTCAGTTATACTCCGGTGATGTTTCTCCAGGAGGCTCTGCATGTTCAAGTCCCATGCTTGTAGAGCGTCTATAGCGGTCGACGTATCCATATGTAAACTGCGTCCAGAAGCTCCTCGTGGCTTAGTGAAATATAAGTGTTTCCATAGGAATGGCTCAATAATGAACGATCTCTCCTTGCTTTAAATGTGGAGCAGCTAGAGTTAATGTTCAGCTGAGCAACAGAGTGATTTCAATCTTTGAAATATAATTTAATTGTTATATTTTTAGCCGAAAGCCAGGAGCTTTCCTAAAGCACGTCTGGTTGTTTCAGTAGCTGGCTCCGCTCCCCCGTCTTCTCTTTTTTCTTTCTTAAAGGCACAGTCTACACCAGGATTTTTATTGTTTTAAAAGATAGATAATCCCTTTATTACCCATTCCCCAGTTTTGCATAACCAACACAGTTATATTAATACACATTGTACCTCTGTGATTAACTTGTATCTAAGCCTCTGCAGACTGCCCCTTATCTCAGTTATATTAATATACTTTTTACCTCTGTGATTACCTTGTATCTAAGCATCTTCTGACAGCCCCCTGATCACATGACTTTTCATTTAATATCTAATTATCTATTTATTTATTGACTTGCATTTAGTACTGTGTTGTGCTAACTATTAAATAACTCCCTGGGCGTCAACACAATGTTATCTATATGGCCCATATGAACTAGCACTCCCCCGTTGTGAAAAGCAAATAAAAAAGCAATCAGATAAGAGGCAGCCTTCAAGGGCTTAGAAATTAGCATATGAGCCTACCAAGGTTTAGCTTCCAACTAAGAATACCAAGAGAACAAAGCACAATTGATGATAAAAGTAAATTGGAAAGTTGTTTAAAATTTCATGTCCTATCTGAATAATGACATTTTGATTAGACTGTGCCTTTAACAAAAATGTACCTCAGAAAACTAACCAAGGCAATATAGTGTATTATAAGATGACACAACTTTGTACTCACATTCTCTGCAGCTCCAGTGTCTGTTTTTACTGCCAGGACACAAAACTTCTTTAGTGTTTTCTCAAACAGAAAAAGAATCCAAATATAGTAAAGTACAGTAAATTGCTTACTGAAAAAAACCTTTAAGTAACAAGCGTACTGACAGTGCATTCTTAGGGGCCTATATATCAAAGCGTCAACTATGTTGCATTCACCGGCGTCAATGCGCTCGCCAAACATCGCTGCCGTGGATCTGAATACGATCTCCTTATTTATCAAAAAAGCCGTCAAAAACACGCGCGTCAAGTATGGTGTGAAGAGCATCGGACTGGTGTTAACTAACAGTCATCGATATTACGGTTATTTGGGTTTTTCCCAACTTTATTTATACCATTTCGTTACTGTGCATAAACAAGCACATTTCTCTAAAGCTAATCTTTTATTTTTCAACTGTTAATGTCCAAGAAATAGCTACATTTATACCTCAACAAACAATATCTCATAGAAAGTTATTGTTATATTTATTTGTTATACAAAAAAATCTGTTATATGATACTGTCACATAAATGAATGTGTATTTGTATTTCTAGAAGTCATGATATGCTTTTATCTCATATTTTATTTTTATAAATGATTATTAATGCTAGAATTCGTACATATATCTTTTCACATACACACACACACACATATATATATATACATACAGGGAGTGCAGAATTATTAGGCAAGTTGTATTTTTGAGGATTAATTTTATTATTGAACAACAACCATGTTCTCAATGAACCCAAAAAACTCATTAATATCAAAGCTGAATATTTTTGGAAGTAGTTTTTAGTTTGTTTTTAGTTTTAGCTATTTTAGGGGGATATCTGTGTGTGCAGGTGACTATTACTGTGCATAATTATTAGGCAACTTAACAAAAAACAAATATATACCCATTTCAATTATTTATTTTTACCAGTGAAACCAATATAACATCTCAACATTCACAAATATACATTTCTGACATTCAAAAACAAAACAAAAACAAATCAGTGACCAATATAGCCACCTTTCTTTGCAAGGACATTCAAAAGCCTGCCATCCATGGATTCTGTCAGTGTTTTGATCTGTTCACCATCAACATTGCATGCAGCAGCAACCACAGCCTCCCAGACACTGTTCAGAGAGGTGTACTGTTTTCCCTCCTTGTAAATCTCACATTTGATGATGGACCACAGGTTCTCAATGGGGTTCAGATCAGGTGAACAAGGAGGCCATGTCATTAGATTTTCTTCTTTTATACCCTTTCTTGCCAGCCATGCTGTGGAGTACTTGGACCCGTGTGATGGAGCATTGTCCTGCATGAAAATCATGTTTTTTCTTGAAGGATGCAGACTTCTTCCTGTACCTCTGCTTGAAGAAGGTGTCTTCCAGAAACTGGCAGTAGGACTGGGAGTTGAGCTTGACTCCATCCTCAACCCGAAAAGAACCCACAAGCTCATCTTTGATGATACCAGCCCAAACCAGTACTCCACCTCCACGTTGCTGGCGTCTGAGTCGGACTGGAGCTCTCTGCCCTTTACCAATCCAGCCATGGGCCCATCCATCTGGCCCATCAAGACTCACTCTCATTTCATCAGTCCATAAAACCTTAGAAAAATCAGTCTTGAGATATTTCTTGGCCCAGTCTTGACGTTTCAGCTTGTGTGTCTTGTTCAGTGGTGGTCGTCTTTCAGCCTTTCTTACCTTGGCCATGTCTCTGAGTATTGCACACCTTGTGCTTTTGGGCACTCCAGTGATGTTGCAGCTCTGAAATATGGCCAAACTGGTGGCAAGTGGCATCTTGGCAGCTGCACGCTTGACTTTTCTCAGTTCATGGGCAGTTATTTTGCGCCTTGGTTTTTCCACACGCTTCTTGCGACCCTGTTGACTATTTTGAATGAAAAGCTTGATTGTTCGATGATCACGCTTCAGAAGCTTTGCAATTTTAAGAGTGCTGCATCCCTCTGCAAGATATCTCACTATTTTTGACTTTTCTGAGCCTGTCAAGTCCTTCTTTTGACCCATTTTGCCAAAGGAAAGGAAGTTGCCTAATAATTATGCACACCTGATATAGGCTGTTGATGTCATTAGACCACACCCCTTCTCATTACAGAGATGCACATCACCTAATATGCTTAATTGGTAGTAGGCTTTCGAGCCTATACAGCTTGGAGTAAGACAACATGCATAAAGAGGATGATGTGGTCAAAATACTCATTTGCCTAATAATTCTGCACTCCCTGTATATATATATATATATATATATATACACACACACACACACACATATATATATCCTTAGTAGAGAAAGCAGACACTGGACTTATTAAAAGATGCAAAAAATAACTTTTATTACAAAGTCATAACGTTTCTGGAACCGAGCCGGTCCCTTTGTCAAATGATACACACACAAAATATGCATATTTTTTTGTTTGTATCATTTGACAAAGGGACCAGTTCGGTTCCCGAAATGTTATGACTTTGTAATAAAAGTTATTTTGTGCATCTTTAAGAAGTCCAGTGAGTGCTTTCTCTACTAAGGAATTGGACTTAAAACTTGTTAGCACTGTGGACATTGTGAACAGATGAGTTTATGTATAGTTTAGAGGATAGAAAGGAAAGAGGTGACATGATAGAAACCTTCAAATATATGAAGGGACTTAATAAAATAGAAGCTGAAAGCATTTTTCACACAAAAATAAATGCCAAAACAAGGGGTCACAATCTAAAGTTAGAGGGTAGCAGATGCAGGAGAAATTTAAGGAAGCATTTTTTTTACAGAAAGGGTGGTGGATTCATGGAATGAACTTCCATTTGAGGTGGTAAACACAAAGGCCCCTATTTATCAAAGGTCTTGGGGACCTGATCCGACAGTGCGGATCAGGTCCGCAAGACCTCGCTAAATGCGGAGAGCAATACGCTCTCCTCATTTAACATTGCACCAGCAGCTCACAAGAGCTGCTGGTGCAATGCTGCCCCCTGCTGACTCGCGGACAATCGGACGCCAGCAGGGATCTGTCAATCAACCCGATCGTACTAGATTCGGTTGATTTCCGGCGATTTCTGTCCGCCTGCTCAGAGCAGGCGGACAGGGTTATGGAGCAGCGGTCTTTAGACCGCTGCTTCATAACTTGTGTTTCTGGCGAGTCTGAAGACTCGCCAGAAACACGGCCCTTCAAGCTCCGTTCGGAGCTTGATAAATATGGGCCGACGACTGTAAAGGAATTTAAAAATGCCTGGGACATGCATAAGGCTATCCTAAGGAAAAAGTAACATGTAATATGGGTATACTTGATGGGCCTTTTTGGTTCTTATCTACCGTCAAATTCTATGTTTCTATATATCTTTGAAGGACATATACACAGTATATATATATATATATATATATAAGAACACAAGTAGAATGAGACTACTCAGGGGTCTGAGTAGAATCAAGCGATACTCCACGTGTTGCGCTCATCTAATAAGTGTAGGATGTATGAGGCAGCTATAGAGGACAGCTACTATATGGGGTTAGAACCCTATGTAGTTGGAGTAAATGTAGACAAAAAAAGTTTAACAGCGCCTGTACATCCACTATAACTGAAAATGATGTGAACAAGAATAGTCCATGAAAGTCCTGTGGATATAGTCAGTGAGTGATGAATCGCCAAATGTCAGATGATATAAGATAAAAATTGGTATAAAATACCCTTACCAGATATTACTCCAATCTAATGAGGTAAGTATGCCGCACTGGGGGTATATGTAGGTAGCAAATCTCTTTCCGGATGCCGGTGCGTGTGGCTTTTCTGATTTCGTCTGCCTCCTGGAGTATGTGGGGATGTAGTTCTTGTAATGAAAATATCCCACAAGCTTCCTGTGCAGGTGTATATATAGCCTCTTGGAGTGATTCTCTATCCCGATATAAACTTTCTCCCTCTGGAATGCTCCCCTTATCTTGATAAATCTTCGTGCGAACTTGCAGTCGAAGGGAAGAGAAGAGTTTGATATATGGAGCCCTATATATGTTCATCCAGGTACTTCCTAAAAATATTTAGGACTGAGTCTCAAACCCTTTCCATTATAAATTTACCCTAAAAATGGAAAGTACAGTGATCTTGACCATTACATTAGGACTTGAGTTCTAAGTCTATAACTCATACATATGAACTCATATACAGTATATATTTATGTGTATATGTCTGTAAATACATAAATACACAAATATACAGTACTAGTCCTAAAGCCTGTACTTTTGTGGATCCAACCCTTGCTCCCTCTCTCTCCTCCCTCTCTTTTGCGCTCTCTCCCCTCTCTTTTGAGCTCTCTCTCTCCCCCTTCTCTTCTGTGTTCTCTCTCTCCCCCTCTTTTGCGCTCTCTCTCTCCCTCTTTTGCGCTCTCTCTCTCTCTTTTGCGCTCTCTCCCTCTTTTGTGCTCTCTCCCTCTTTTGTTCGCTCTCTCCCCCTCTTTTACTCTCTCTCTCCCCCCTCTTTTGCGCTCTCTCTCCCCCCTCTCTTTTGCGCTCTCTCCCCCCCTCTATTTTGCGCTCTCTTCCCCCTCTCTTTTGCGCTCTCTCCCCCTCTCTTTTGTGCTCTCTCTCCCTCTTTTGTGCTCTCTCTCTCCCTCTTTTGCGATCTCTCTCTCTCCCTCTTTTGTTCGCTCTCTCTCTCTCTTTCCCCCCTCTTCTGCTCTCTCCCCCCTCTTTTGCTTTCTCTCTCTTGTCCTCTTTTGCTCTCTCCCCCTCTTTTGCTCTCTCTCTCTCTCCCCTATTTTGCTCTCTCTCTCCCCTCTTTTGCTCTCTCTCCCCTATTTTGCTCTCTCTCACCCTCTTTTACTATCTCTCCCCCTCTTTTACTCTCTCTCCCCCTCTTTTACTCTCTCTCTCCCCCCTCTTTTGCGCTCTCTCTCTCTCCTCATCTTTTGTGCTCTCTCTCTCTCTCCCCCCTCTCTTTTGCCCTCTCTCCCCCTCTCTTTTGCGCTCTCTCCCCCTCTCTTTTGCGCTCTCTCCCCCTCTCTTTTGCAATCTCTCCCCCCTCTCTTTTGTGCTCTCTCTCTCTCCCTCTTTTGTACTCTCTCCCCCTTCTCTTTTGCGCTCTCTCTCCCCCCTCTCTTTTGAGCTCTGTCTCTCTTTTGCACTCTCTCCCCCCACTCTTTTGAGCTCTCTCTCCCTATTTAGTGCTCTCTCTCCCCATCTTTTGCGCTCTCTCTCCCCCTCTTTTGCGCTC
>NC_069506.1:353795059-353805059 GCF_027579735.1 Bombina bombina | reverse complement strand
CCATGTAAACATGCTCGAGGAATATTTTGAGCGACCAGAGAACGTGATGGCCGTATGTTGTTCCCCTCAGGAAGACCCCGACAGTCTACCCATTCCAGACCTATTAGAAAAGAGTCTCCCCACAGGTATAGTGGCTCAGGTTCAGATAGGAGACCGACTTAGCCCCACTGAAAGGGAGCAGCTCAGCCAACTCCTCCAGTCCAAACACCTCACCTTCTCCCCGAAGCCAGGGTACACTACTTTAACCACCCACCAAGTAGATACTCCGGGACAAGCTCCCTTGCGCCAGGCTCCGTACCGAATCCCCGAAGCAGTTAGGACAGGAATGAAGAAGGAGATCGATGAGATGCTCCAGCTCAGGGTAATTGAGCCCTCCGATAGTCCCTGGGCCTCCCCAGTTGTCTTGGTGCCCAAGAAAGATGGGACCACCCGGTTCTGCGTAGACTGTCGGAGGCTCAATGAAAAAACCGTGACGGACGCTTACCCTATGCCCAGGGTAGACGAGCTACTCGATCGTATAGCCAGGGGAAATTACCTGACCACTATTGACCTCTGCAAAGGTTACTGGCAGATTCCCCTGGCCCCGGAGGCTATCCCCAAGTCGGCATTCGTCACCCCATTCGGCTTATATCAGTTTAGGGTAATGCCGTTTGGGATGAAGAATGCCCCAGCTACATTCCAGCGCTTTGTGGATAGGCTCCTGGATGGCTTCCAGAGTTTTGCTTGCGCCTACCTGGACGACATAGCGATCCACAGTGAGTCCTGGGAGGACCACTTAGCTCATGTAGGAATGGTTCTGGATCAGATCTGGGCTGCTGGCCTGACTCTGAAGCCAGAAAAATGCCACTTTGGGATGGCCGAGGTACAGTACCTGGGTCACCGGGTGGGGTGTGGAAAGCAGCGACCAGAGCCGGCCAAGATAGAAGCTGTCGCCAATTGGCCCACCCCCATCACTAAGACTCAGGTCCTAGCCTTCCTGGGCACGGCAGGGTACTATAGACGGTTCGTACCAGACTACAGCACACTTGCCAAACCCCTGACTGACTTGACCAAGAAGAACTTACCTCGACAGGTCCTGTGGTCTCCCCACTGTGAAACGGCTTTCCAGGCTCTCAAAAATGCTCTAATTAACGCTCCTGTCTTGGCGGCCCCAGCCCTTAACAAACGTTTTATCGTCCATACAGATGCTTCCATGTTCGGGCTGGGAGCCGTCCTCAGCCAAGTAGGCGAAGATGGAGGGGAGCATCCAGTTGCCTACATCAGCCGGAAGCTCCTGCCCCGCGAAGTCAGCTATGCAGCGGTCGAAAAGGAGTGTTTGGCTTTGGTGTGGGCATTGAAGAAATTGACTCCCTATTTATATGGTCAGGAGTTCACTCTGGTCACCGACCATAACCCGTTGGTGTGGCTGAACCGGGTCTCTGGAGATAACGGCAGGCTATTACGTTGGAGCTTATCGTTGCAACCCTTCAATTTCACCATTACTTACAGACCTGGGAAACAGAATGGCAACGCCGACAGGTTATCCAGACAAACCGACCTCAGCCCCGCATAACCAGCGGTCTGGACAGCCTTAGTCTGCCCCGAAAAGAGGTCAGACCGTGTCTGCCAGAGTGTTCCACAGAAAGGGAGCACTGTTACAGAAGCATTAGTTATTTTGTTGTGAAGAGCTTATTTCCCAGCAGCAATGCCTGAACCAGCCAAGCCAGCACCTAAGAAGGGCCCGTAACAAGTATCATTTCATAAAGAGTTAACTTTTTTCAGCTTTTAGAAACTATTGTCTAAATACAAGTTTGCTGGCCTCAGCTCTAAGTTCAGTGATAAACAATCCCATTGTCTAATCACCTCCGGAGCCAGACTGCTAATTGATAAGATGAACTTGTAAACTTGTTATCTTAAGTACTGTAATCATATTGTGGCCTGTCAAAGGACATTGCTCTCTATCTAAATGTGTGATGGGGGATTTTGTGCTTTCCCCCCCCCCCCCTGGGAGTGCCCTGTGTGCATGTAACCTTAATAAAAAGCAGGCTGGGCATCCCAGTCCTGAGTTCTTGTTTGACCCTCAATCGCAGCATTGACTCGTTTTTTGTGGGCAGAAGGGTATCCTAGCTGTACTACAGCTAAGGGGCATTATTCTACATTTGCAAGACTCATATAGAATACTATGGAAAACAGCTTCTCCCCTCTTTAGCAATAGGGATCCAGGCTACTAAGCGGTCCATCCCTCAGCGAGACTAAGGGTAACCATAACAATATATATATATATATATATGTGTGTGTATATATATATATATATGTGTGTGTGTGTGTGTGTGTATATATATATATATATATATGTGTGTGTGTATGTGTATATATATATGTGTGTGTGTGTGTATATATATATATATGTGTGTGTGTATATATATATATGTGTGTGTGTGTGTGTATATATATATATGTGTGTGTGTGTGTGTATATATATATATGTGTGTGTGTGTGTGTATGTGTGTGTATATATATATATATATATATATATATATAGGGAACAAACGAGTGTCCGGACAAAACTGCTCAAAACAGGTACATTTATTTGATTGAAGAAAATAGCGCATAAAAACACACACATACACTGACAGCGGCTCTGCAAATATCATTTTGTGAATTATAAACTTGCAGGCATCGATGGTGACATGGCCAGGTGAATGAGGGCTGTTAGGTGCACAAAAGGTCTGACGCATTTCAGCTCTTGTAGAGCCTTACTCATAGACTGCATAGTGCCCACTTCTAACATGCAGCTTTAAATAGACTAGCCTAACTTGTTATTGGTTGTAATGTAACCTATTTCATGCAACAGGTGTATGTGCTAATTAGGGGAGGAACTGTGAGTTACTATTAGATTACAAGCCATTGAGTGTATTATATACGATATTCACACCCACTCTTAACCATGTCATCTCAAAAGGAGTTGAGACTTCAAGAAACATAGGCCTAGATTTGGAGTTTGGCGGTAGAAGGGCTGTTAACGCTCCGCGGGCTTTTTTCTGGCCGCACCATAAATTTAACTCTGGTATCGAGAGTTCAAACAAATGCTGCGTTAGGCTCCAAAAAAGGAGCGTAGAGCATTTTTACCGCAAATGCAACTCTCGATACCAGAGTTGCTTACGGACGCGGCCAGCCTCAAAAACGTGCTCGTGCACGATTCTCCCATAGGAAACAATGGGGCTGTTTGAGCTGAAAAAAAACCTAACACCTGCAAAAAAGCAGCGTTCAGCTCCTAACGCAGCCCCATTGTTTCCTATGGGGAAACACTTCCTACGTCTGCACCTAACACTCTAACATGTACCCCGAGTCTAAACACCCCTAACCTTACACTTATTAACCCCTAATCTGCCGCTCCCGCTATCGCTGACCCCTGCATATTTTTTTTAACCCCTAATCTGTCGCTCCGTAAACTGCCGCAACCTACGTTATCCCTATGTACCCCTAATCTGCTGCCCCTAACACCGCCGACCCCTAGATTATATTTATTAACCCCTAATCTGCCCCCCACAACGTCGCCGACACCTGCCTACACTTATTAACCCCTAATCTGCCGAGCGGACCTGAGCGCTACTATAATAAAGTTATTAACCCCTAATCCGCCTCACTAACCCTATCATAAATAGTATTAACCCCTAATCTGCCCTCCCTAACATCGCCGACACCTAACTTCAATTATTAACCCCTAATCTGACGACCGGAGCTCACCGCTACTATAATAAATGGATTAACCCCTAAAGCTAAGTCTAACCCTAACACTAACACCCCCCTAACTTAAATATAATTTACATCTAACGAAATAAATTAACTCTTATTAAATTAATTATTCCTATTTAAAGCTAAATACTTACCTGTAAAATACATCCTAATATAGCTACAATATAAATTATAATTATATTGTAGCTATTTTAGGATTAATATTTATTTACAGGCAACTTGGTAATTATTTTAACCAGGTACAATAGCTATTTAATAGTTACCTAGTTAAAATAATAACAAATTTACCTGTAAAATAAATCCTAACCTAAGATATAATTAATTACCTACAATTACCTACAATAAAACCTAACACTACACTATCAATAAATTAATTAAATACAATATCTACAAATAAATACAATGAAATAAACTAACTAAAGTACAAAAAATAAAAAAGAACTAAGTTACAAAAAATAAAAAAATTTTACAAACATAAGAAAAATATTACAACAATTTTAAACTAATTACACCTACTAAGCCCCCTAATAAAATAACAAAGCCCCCCAAAATAAAAAATGCCCTACCATATTCTAAATTAAAAAAGTTAAAAGCTCTTTTACCTTACCAGCCCTGAACAGGGCCCTTTGCGGGGCATGCCCCAAGAATTCAGCTCTTTTGCCTGTAAAAAAAAACATACAATACCCCCCCCCCAACATTACAACCCACCACCCACATACCCCTAATCTAACCCAAACCCCCCTTAAATAAACCTAACACTAAGCCCCTGAAGATCTTCCTACCTTGTCTTCACCATCCAGGTTCACCGATCCGTCCTGAAGAGCTCCTCCGATGTCCTGATCCAAGCCCAAGCGGGGGGCTGAAGAGGTCCATGATCCGGTCAAAGTCTTCATCCAAGCGGGGCAGAAGAGGATCTTCCATCCGATTGAAGTCTTCATCCAGGCGGCATCTTCTATGGTCTTCCATCCAGAGCGAAGCGGCAGGATCCTGAAGACCTCCAGCGCGGAACATCCATCCGGCCCGACGACTGAACGACGAATGACTGTTCCTTTAAGGGACGTCATCCAAGATGGCGTCCCTCGAATTCCGATTGGCTGATAGGATTCTATCAGCCAATAGAATGCGAGCTCAATCTGATTGGCTGATCGGATCAGCCAATCGGATTGAACTTGATTCTGATTGGCTGATTCCATCAGCCAATCAGAATATTCCTACCTTAATTCCGATTGACTGATAGAATCCTATCAGCCAATCGGAATTCAAGGGACGCCATCTTGGATGACGTCCCTTAAAGGAACCATCATTCGTCGGGAGACAACGGAAGAAGAGGATGGATCCGCGTCGCCTGCTTCAAGATGGACCCGCTCCGCACCGGATGGAAGAAGATCGAAGATGCCGCTTGGAGAAGATGTTTGCCGGTCCGGATGTCCTCTTCTTGCCGGATAGGAGGAAGACTTTGGAGCCTCTTCTGGACCTCTTTAGCCACCGGATGATGGATCGCCAACCCCCGCTTGGGTTGGATGAAGATGTTGGAGCCAGGACGGATCGGTGATACCTGGATGGTGAAGACAAGGTAGGAAGATCTTCAGGGGCTTAGTGTTAGGTTTATTTAAGGGGGGTTTGGGTTAGATTAGGGGTATGTGGGTGGTGGGTTGTAATGTTGGGGGGGGGTATTGTATGTGTTATTTTTACAGGCAAAAGAGCTGAAATTCTTGGGGCATGCCCCGCAAAGGGCCCTGTTCAGGGCTGGTAAGGTAAAAGAGCTTTTAACTTTTTTAATTTAGAATAGGGTAGGGCATTTATTATTTTGGGGGGCTTTGTTATTTTATTAGGGGGCTTAGAGTAGGTGTAATTAGTTTAAAATTGTTGTAATAATTTTCTTATGTTTGTAAATATTTTTTTATTTTTTGTAACTTAGTTCTTTTTTATTTTTTGTACTTTAGTTAGTTTATGTAATTGTAGTTATTTGTAGCAATTGTATTTAATTT
The DNA here is from genome assembly GCF_027579735.1 of Bombina bombina. Classification (NCBI taxonomy): domain Eukaryota; kingdom Metazoa; phylum Chordata; class Amphibia; order Anura; family Bombinatoridae; genus Bombina; species Bombina bombina. The sequence goes on along the minus strand of NC_069506.1, from coordinate 353,799,336 downwards.
ATTTATTGATAGTGTAGTGTTAGGTTAATTGTAGGTAGTTTATTTAATTAATTTATTGATAGGGTAGTGTTAGGTTTAATTATATCTTAGGTTAGGATTTATTTTACAGGTAAATTTGTTATTATTTTAACTAGGTAGCTATTAAATAGTTCTTAACTATTTAATAGCTATTGTACCTGGTTAAAATAATTACAAAGTTGCCTGTAAAATAAATATTAATCCTAAAATAGCTATAATATAATTATAATTTATATTGTAGCTATATTAGGATTTATTTTACAAATAAGTATTTAGCTTTAAATAGGAATAATTTATTTAATAAGAGTTAATTAATTTCGTTAGATTTAAATTATATTTAAGTTAGGGGGGTGTTAGTGTTAGGGTTAGACTTAGCTTTAGGGGTTAATCCATTTATTATAGTAGCGATGAGCTCCGGTCGGCAGATTAGGGGTTAATAATTGAAGTTAGGTGTCGGCGATGTTAGGGAGGGCAGATTAGGGCTTAATACTATTTATGATAGGGTTAGTGAGGCGGGTTAGGGGTTAATAACTTTATTATAGTAGTGGTGCGGTCCGCTCGGCAGATTAGGGGTTAATAAGTGTAGGCAGGTGTCGGCGACGTTGAGGGGGGCAGATTAGGGGTTAATAAATATAATATAGGGGTCGGCGGTGTTAGGGGCAGCAGATTAGGGGTACATAGGGATAACGTAGGTGGCGGCGCTTTGCGGTCGGAAGATTAGGGGTTAATTATTGTAAGTAGCTGGCGGCGACGTTGTGGGGGGCAGCTTAGGGGTTAATAAATGTAATACAGGGGTCGGCGGGGTTAGGGGCAGCAGATTAGGGGTACATAAGTATAACGTAGGTGGCGGTCGGCAGATTAGGGGTTAAAAAATTTTAATCGAGTGGCAGCGATGTGGGGGGAGCTCGGTTTAGGGGTACATAGGTAGTTTATGGGTGTTAGTGTACTTTAGGGTACAGTAGTTAAGAGCTTTATGAACCGGCGTTAGCCCAGAAAGCTCTTAACTCCTGCTATTTTCAGGCGGCTGGAGTTTTGTCGTTAGAGCTCTAACGCTCACTTCAGAAACGACTCTGAAACGATCTGCGGTATGGAAAAGTTGCGGCTGAAAAGTGAGCGTTAGACCCTTTAATCACTGACTCCAAATACCAGCGGGCGGCCAAAACCAGCGTTAGGAGCCTCTAACGCTGGTTTTCACGGCTACCGCCGAACTCTAAATCTAGGCCATAGAGAGCAAAAAGGGTGTGTGTATATGCCGTATCATACATATCATACATATCAGTGTCTAGGATCTAAGGGTGACCCTTCACTAAATACATCCATAATAAAATAACATAATACAATATGGTACACTGTAGTGTTGCTACAATATACTGTCATATAATATGTATGTAGGCATTAGTAGCATTGGGTGCTGATGGAACACTAAGCTTTGTATAGGTATTAATTTTTGATAATGCTATTATCTAATAGTATTTTATATTTGAGTTTGACAATAGTACTACAATTACACCTAAACCTGATTAATTTTAATTTTAAATCTAAATCAAGGGTGTATTAATAAGTGACCTTAGAGGAGGGCATAAACTTTTGATGATAATTGTTAGATACTGATAGTGAACCTGACCCTAAAGCTAATACTATATAAACATAAGTTTTCTAGATTTTAGTGGTTAATTGGTTCTGTATCTATTAATACAATTAAATATTGGATGTCCTACAATGGTACTTTAGTAATATTTATAGTAAATTGTTGTTATTGTTGAATGTTTCTCATACAAGTTATTTATACTATGATAATTATATTAAGTAGAAATACTATACTCAATGCTCTGTGAATTGAAATGGAGAAGGATTGGTAACCCTGTAATAATGTTATAATTAATTAATATCTCCCTGTGGTATAATGATAACCACTGGGCCTCATTCTGAATATCTAACGAATCAGAATCGTTCACTAGAACTATTCAGATATTCCTTAATGAAGATACCCATAAATATGGTTTCTGAAATTAACACTATTGGATACTAGGAGATCAAAATGGCTAGGGGTAGTGGTGGATTACACACTAGGACTGCCAATGATTAATAAGATCTGTTTCAATATTGAGACCTAGGGGTTGTCTGGTTCCCAGAGTGAAAATCCAAAATGCCTCCTTTCTAAGGAGGTCCTTGGATCTATCACCTCCCCGTGGTCTCTTTGAAATATGGTCTATAATCAACCATGTAAAGTTTCTGACATCTCTATGGTGTATTTCTATGAAGTGCTTGGCTGCACCTGTGGTTAGGATACCCCTCTCAATATCGTTGAGATGGGCTCGTATCCTTTCTCTTGCCTCTCGAGAGGTGCAACCTACATACTGCTTATCACATGCCGAGCATGTGATCATGTAGATGATAAAGGTCGTTCGACAATTTGTACAATGGGAATGTGTGTATACCCTTTGTGTAGCTGAGGATTGGAACGTCTTATTCACGGTTGCGTATCCGCAAGCTTTACAAGTGCTATTACCACATTTATAATGCCCTTTTTGGGTTAACCAGCTACTTTTTGGTTTTTGCTTTTTTAGTAGAGAGGGAGAAACTCGGTTCCCAATTGTTATGTTACGCTTGGGGACACAAAAGCAACCCTCCCTAATCTCATCTTTCAAGATATCATCAGCTAGCAGGATCGGAAGATTCTTCCGCAAGATTTTGCAGACCTGATAATATTGTGAGCTATAGGTGGTTACAAAGGTAGGTTTGTTCCTGGGAGGCCTTTGTTTAGACTTCTCTTCAAGTAGGGTGGACCTATCTTGATGTAAAACATCATTGAAGGCTCTATGTATGGTCTTTTTATTGTAACCTCTCTCGAGAAATTTTTGGGTAAGCGAATAACTCTCATGCAGGAAGCTATCCTGCTCAGAGCAATTACGCCTTAATCTTAGGAATTGACCCTTTGCAATCCCATAACTAGTGTGTCTAGGGTGGCAGCTCCTAGCGTGAAGGAAGGTATTTGATGTGGTAGGTTTTATATATAGTGAGGTGCTTACTTTATTCTCCAAAGGTTTTCCTATCAAAATGACATCCAAGTATGGAACCTGGACTTTGTCAAAACTGTGGGTAAAACTTAGACCCACCATATTATCATTGATATATTCACAGAAGCTTGCTATATCCTCTTGTGTACCAGACCACACAATTAGTAGGTCATCAATATAGCGTTTATAGCTAGTGATTGATGACAGGAAAGGATTCAGGTCAGAGTACAGGTGCGTCAACTCCCACCAGCCAATGAAGATGTTGGCATAGGCTGGTGCGAATTTCGCACCCATAGCTGTCCCTCTCTGTTGGAGAAAAAAGCTTCCTGAAAACTCAAAATAATTATGAGTTAACAGGAATTCCAGCACTCTCACTATATATGCTTTAAGGTCAGTACTGTAATTGCTGAAATTATCCAGCATGTATCTTGTGGCTGCTATCCCTTTGTCGTGTGGAATGGCTGAATATAAGCCAACCACATCAATCGTGAGCCAGCCCATTTTGTCATTCCAGGTATGGTCTTGCATCAGCCTCAAGAGATGTTTAGTATCTCTCAGGTATGATGGCAACCCATACACTAGGGGTTGCAGTAGCGATTCCAGCCAATTAGATAGATTCTCAAAAAGGGATCCTATTCCCGAGACTATCGGGCGTCCTTTCACCTCCACCAAGGATTTATGTACCTTGGGGAGGTGATGGAATATCGGTACTACAGGTTGTTGAACATTTAAGTAATCAAATGTTTCATCATCAATTAGTCCCTGGTATTTTCCATCATCAAGTAAATCTAGTAGGAGGGACCCAAAGCGTTGCGTTGGATCCCCAGGCAATCTTGTGTATACTTCTTTGTCAAGTAGTTGCCATTCTGCCTCCTTGATATAGTAGGATTTATCCAAAACCACTATGGATCCCCCCTTGTCAGACTGCTTGATGATGATATTATCTCTGTCTTGTAGTTGCTTGAGGGCTTTTCTTTGTTGTGTGGTTAAATTATCATGTTCCCTACTTTGTGTTGTTACTTTCTCCAGTCTCAGGAGGTCCTCCTCCATTCGTTTTTGGAAGCTCTCTAATACTTGACCCCTACACTGCGTGGGGTAAAAGATAGATTTCGGCTTGTAGCCTGTATGGCTGTCAGTTACTACTTCATCTAATGTATTTTCAGATTCCAACAAATGTAAATTAAGGAAATCCCTTGCTTCTACTGGATTAAGATAATCATGCCTAGCACTTGTGTCAGGTAT
>NC_069506.1:353560059-353782559 GCF_027579735.1 Bombina bombina | reverse complement strand
CTACTTCTTTGCACCAGACCTATCTCCTTCCTTGCTAACCCGTGTCACTAACTGTCTTTCTCACATCTCTTCCTGTATGTCCTCTCATTACCTCAAGCTAAATCTCTCCAAAACTGAGCTCCTTATCTCCCCCCCCCTTCTTCCAAAATCTCCACCCCCAATCTCTCTATAACTGTCGATAACTCCATCATTACCCCTACCCCGCATGTCCGATATCTGGGGGTCACATTTGACTCAGATCTTTCTTTCACTCCTCACATTAAGTCCTTGGCTAAATCCTGCCGCTTCCACCTTAAAAATATCTCTAAAATTAGACATTTCCTTACACAAGACACAACTAAGATTTTAATCCACTCTCTCATCCTTTCCAGCCTTGATTACTGCAACTCTGTCCTCTCTGGTCTACCTAGCTGCAGCATAGCTCCTTTACAATCCATAATGAATGCTTCTACCAGACTCATCTTCCTTACACGTCACTCTTCATCTGCTGCACCTCTCTGCCAAACCCTTCACTGTCTTCCTCTTGCCTCTAGGATCAAACACAACATTCTTACTCTGACTTATAAAGCCCTCCACTGCACTGCTTCCCCCTACATCTCAGACCTTGTCTCCAGACTCTCCCTACCGTCCCCTTCGCTCTGCTCTTGTCAGGTCCCTTCTCCTACCCCTTTAAGGCTTTCCTGAAAGTCTATTTAAGGCTCCTCCTGTTCCTGTTTCAGTGCTAAGTATTTTGAGTTTATAGGTGAACTTACACTGAAGACGCTGCAACTTAGCCTAACAATAGCTGGAGATTCAAACTACAGATTCTCTACCCTACACTATTACTTGCTCTGGATCGTCTACATTAATATTGAATACTGAATTGCAACATATACTGCTGTTTTCCACAGAGCGCAACTTTATATCTCACAAACACAGCTGGAGGCTACTACGTCACCCTGCCTGTTAATTCCGCTTTCACTCACAGCTGATTCCCTGATCTGCTCACGAGCTACACAGATGCCGGGGACACAGCTCATATTGTTTTCAATACTCAGCTTCCGGAACTGCCGCACTGACACGCCTGACATAGCAGCCCTTGTTACCGGCTCTGTTCAGCTTTCGGCAGACATCGCAACATTGTGAAGGAACGCTCATATAAGGTAACACTGACAGGCCTCACTCAAAGAGAAACCTGAGCCTCTGAACCAACGTATCTCTCTACAATATAAAGGGGCAAAGTTAAACGTGTTATCCGGGACTTCCTTTCCTTAAACAAAATAACTCTAAGGGGCAAACTATATTGGAGTTATAATTTATCTAAAAGGCTGTCTCTGAGATTTACAGATACCGGACTTGCCTAGGGATTAAAAACACATCAGATTGTATACAATCATTTGCAGCACAGCTTCAGTGATCACAGAGTACACACACAAGCTACTCACTATTAGTGATGTCGCGAACCTAAAAATTTGGGTTCGCAAACTGCGAACGCGAACTCCCGCAAAAGTTTGCGAACCGGGCGAACCCCCATTGACTTCAATGGGCAGGCAAATTTTAAAACCCACAGGGACTCTTTCTGGCCACAATAGTGATGGGAAAGTTGTTTCAAGGGGACTAACACCTGGACTGTGGCGTGCCGGAGGGGGATCCATGGCAAAACTCCCATGGAAAATTACATAGTTGATGCAGAGTCTGGTTTTAATCCATAAAGGGCATACATCACCTAACATTCCTAAATTGTTTGGAATAACGTGCTTTAAAACATCAGGTATGATGTTGTATTGATCAGGTAGTGTAAGGGTTACGCCCGCTTCACAGTGACAGACCAAATACCCGCAGCAGGTACAACATCATCATCATCACACCCTACGTCCATGTGTGTAATGCTGCCTGGCTGAGACATATCCCTGTTATCTACATCCTCTGGCAATAATGGTTGCGCATCGCTCATTTCTTCCAACTGATGTCTAAATAACTCCTCTGACAGATCAAGTGAAGCGGCTGTGGTGCTAGTGTTGGTGGTGGCGGCAGGCGGGCGAGTGATAACTTGAGAGGTGCTGCCCGAAGATAAGCTGGAGGAGGATGGTGCATCAAGGTTCGGAGCAGAAGCTATAGAAGATTGGGTGTCCTGTGTTAAAAAGTCAACTATGTCCTCAGAACTTTTCGAGTTCATGGTACGTGGCCTCTGAACACTGGGCATTATTCTAGGGCCAAAGGGAATCACAGCACCACGACCACAACGGCACCTGCGGGGTGGTCTGCCTCTGCCTGTCATTTTTTTTTAAATGTACACTTACACTACTATTAAACAAGATATGAGTGGTGCAACTGGGCAAGTGGGCACAGTATACGCTGTGAGCCTGACACAAAAAAGCAGACTGATGTGATGTTTCACAGTCCAAAAAGTTTTTATTTTTTTAAATGTACACTTACACTACTATTAAACAAGATATGAGTGGTGGCACTGGGCAAGTGGGCACAGTATACGCTGTGAGCCTGACACAAAAAAGCAGACTGATGTTTCACAGTCCAAAAAGTTTTTTATTTTTTTAAATGTACACTTACACTACTATTAAACAAGATATGAGTGGTGGCACTGGGCAAGGGGGCACAGTATACGCTGTAAGCCTGGCACACACGCTGGCAGGCAGGCAACTGCAATAAGATTACACAAGCAGACTGATGTTTCACAGTCAAAAAAGTTTTTGTTTTTTTAAATTTACACTACTGTTACACCAGATATGAGTGGTGGCACTGGGCAAGTGGGCACAGTATACACTGTGAGCCTGGCACACACGCTGGCAGGCAGGTAACTGCAATTAGATTACATTAGCAGACTGATGTTTCACAGTCAAAAAAGTTGTTGTTGTTTTTTTAATTTACACTACTGTTACACCAGATATGAGTGGTGGCACTGGGCAAGTGGGCCTGACACACACGCTGGCAGGCAGGCAACTGCAATTAGATTACACTAGCAGACTGATGTTTCACAGTCAAAAAAGTTTTTTTTTTTTTAAATTTACACTACTGTTACACCAGATATGAGTGGTGGCACTGGGCAAGTGGGCCTTGCACACACGCTGGCAGGCAGGCAACTGCAATTAGATTACACAAGCAGACTGATGTTTCACAGTCAAAAAAGTTTTTTTTTTTTTAAATTTACACTACTGTTACACCAGATATGAGTGGTGGCACTGGGCAAGTGGGCACAGTATACACTGTGAGCCTGGCACACACGCTGGCAGGCAGGCAACTGCAATTAGATTACATTAGCAGACTGATGTTTCACAGTCAAAAAAGTTTTTTTTTTTTTTTTAATTTACACTACTGTTACACCAGATATGAGTGGTGGTACTGTGTTAGTTCGCCTGGCACACACGCTGGCAGGCAGGCAGGCAAATGCAATTAGATTACACTAGCAGACTGATGTTTCACAGTCAAAAAAGTTTTTTTTTTTTTTTTTAAATTTACACTACTGTTACACCAGATATGAGTGGTGGCACTGGGCAAGTGGGCCTGGCACACACGCTGGCAGGCAGGCAACTGCAATTAGATTACACTAGCAGACTGATGTTTCACAGTCAAAAAAAGTTTTTTTTTTTTTTTATAATTTACACTACTGTTACACCAGATATGAGTGGTGGCACTGGGCAAGTGGCTTGGCAGGCAGGCAACTGCAATTAGATTACACAGGGAAAAAAAAAGCAGACTGATGTTCTAGCCCTAAAAAGGGCTTTTTGGGGTGCTGTCCTTACAGCAGAGATCAGATGAGTCCTTTAGGACTGTAGTGGACACTGAATACACTAGCCTAGCTATCGATTTCCCTATTAAATCAGCAGCAGCTACACTGTCCCTCCTCTCACTAAGAATGCAGCTTCCAAATGAATCTAAAATGGATGTTGTCCAGGAGGTAGGAGGGTCTGGGAGGGAGTGTCTGCTGCTGATTGGCTGGAATGTGTCTTCTGACTGTGAGGTAGGGGGTCAAAGTATTACTCAATGATGACGAATAGGGGGCGGATCGAACATCGCATATGTTCGCCCGCCGCGGCGAACGCTTACATGCTATGTTCGCCGTGAACTATTCGCCGGCAAACTATTCGCGACATCACTACTCACTATTCTATGTACCTGATTTCTCACTATATACCTTATAGTACCTCTTGAAGCATTCTTCTCACATTTACTGCTTATTTTTCTGACTGCTTTCAGTCCCCTCAGTCTATGAGAAAATAACTTGACTCTGACTACACCTAGAGTCATAGGTTTGGTGTAAGACTGAGTGGGAATAGGCTGCATGCAAACAAATTAGACACTGACTCTGAAGTCACACAGAACCTAACAGCTCATGACCTCCTACTCTCCTCCTCTCCTGTTACCTCCTCACATTCCCGTTTACAGGACTTCTCCAGACTGGCTCCCATCTCGTGGATCTTTCTGCCTCACTCCACAAGACTCTCCCCTAGCTTTGAAAGCTTCAAACGCTCCCTAAAGACTTATATATATATTATACAGTTCCTCTCCTCCTTTGCTATCCCCTTGAACCCCCTTAGCATGTAAGCCTAAGGGGCCCATTTATCAAGCTCCGATCGGAGCTTGTGGGCCCGTGTTTCTAGCGAGTCTTCAGACTCACCAGAAACAGCAGTTATGAAGCAGTGATCTAAAGACTGCTGCTCCATAACCCTGTCTGCCTGCTCTGATGAGGCGGACAGGAATCGCCGGAAATCAACCCGGTCGAATACAATCAGGTTGATTAACACCTCCCTGGCCGCGAGTCTGCAGGGGGCAGCGTTGCACCAGCAGCTCTTGTGAGCTGCTGGTGCAATGCTGAATACGAAGAGCGTATTGCTCTCTGCATTCAGCGAGGTCTTGCGGACCTGATCTGCACTGTCAGATCAGGTCCGCAATACCTTTGATAAATAGGCCCCTAAGAGTACAACTGTTTGTAGATCACCTTCTTAAGAGCTGACTACAAGAGTGCGACTCTTGGCAGCGACCTCTACCCGTTTGATCCCTATAAATGTTTTGTTGTACTCCGTCTATGTTTATAGCGATGCGGAATCTGTTGGCGCTCTACAAATAACCGATAATAATAATAATAATAACATAAGCACTTCTGGCAGTTCAGGCGTTATCAACCCCCAAGAATGTCTTAAAACTGAGAAATTTAACCATGGTACATTAATTAGATTTTTCATAGCAGGGATTTTAAACCAAAATGTTGTCTGTCACATAGAATGAAACTGAAGGTATAAAGATTTATCATTACTTATGGTGCCTTTGATCACCTCATTTCAACTTGACACTTAAGAGGTTGATGAGGTGCCTGGCTGTTTATGCATGAGCATGGGCCTTGCATTATCTATCTTTCTCATAGATTTAAATCCATGGTTGTATGAGGTGTGCAATACATAAGATCTTGCACATGAAATGAAAACGTTATGAAAAGTGATATCCTCTGAAACATGGTTACTGCTAATGTTTGTACGCGTAACGTATTCTCTGTATTGTCTCTGGATATTATGAGAGGTGTCTAGGAGACCTCACAGACACAAATGAGGAGCTGACCGCGGATGTTTCAGTGAATGTGCTGGTCAAGATTTTTCCCCAACAATAACGCTAAGCATTCCAAATTTATAAAGATTCTATTGTCCCTGCAAAGTGTTTTATCTTACAGACATGTTTTACTGTATCAAAGCTAAAAAGGTTGCCTCAAGTTTTTATTCTTCTTTCTTTTATATTTTTCCAGTTTTCTTTTGTGAATATGTTAATGTGGACTGCTTTATCAAGGACTTGAGAAAGGGACAGGAAACATTGCTTTCATTAAAGGGTTCCGTGCATGGAGTGTGCTGTGTCTGTTTCTTTGTTGCATCCTTCAGTTTGGGTTCTTGACGGGGATCCCTGAGGTACAGCACCCTTATTTAATTGTATTTTGCATCTGAAATAACTCTTTTTAGAGGTGCTGATGCTTTACTACTTGCTTGCTGCTTTATTAAAGTGAAAGTGAAGTTAGGTGGTCAGCTTAGCACAGTTAGATCTGTTAGTTAAAAATAATAGGAGCTTAATTCATCGTTTTTCTTTAAGCAATCTCTAAATAAAATTTTCGCCAAATACAAACTGATGTTTTTCCAATTTTTAAATCTCCCCACTTACCAATACATATTTTACTTCCTTGTCACGTTTTTATTACATCCAATTGACTTTCTGGCCGATCAGCAGCCGTGAAGCTATGTCATCATAATATGTCATCTATTGCGCAAAATCTGTTTTACACACAATTCTGTCTGATGTGCGTGCCCAATTCGTGTATGCGCACAACTTTTTGTGGACACTGCTGCTCCGTAACAATATTGAAGAGCCCTGATCGCCGATTCGTGCATGCGCAATGTGTTCCCTGATCGCCGATTCACGCATGCTCAATGTGTTCCATGATCGTGAACGCGCATTTATGGTACGTATACAGGGAGTGCAGAATTATTAGGCAAGTTGTATTTTTGAGGATTAATTTTATTATTGTACAACAACCATGTTCTCAATGAACCCAAAAAACTCATTAATATCAAAGCTGAATAGTTTTGGAAGTAGTTTTTAGTTTGTTTTTAGTTATAGCTATTTTAGGGGGATATCTGTGTGTGCAGGTGACTATTACTGTGCATAATTATTAGGCAACTTAACAAAAAACAAATATATACCCATTTCAATTATTTATTTTTACCAGTGAAACCAATATAACATCTCAGCATTCACAAATATACATTTCTGACATTCAAAAACAAAACAAAAACAAATCAGTGACCAATATAGCCACCTTTCTTTGCAAGGACACTCAAAAGCCTGCCATCCATGGATTCTGTCAGTGTTTTGATCTGTTCACCATCAACATTGCGTGCAGCAGCAACCACAGCCTCCCAGACACTGTTCAGAGAGGTGTACTGTTTTCCCTCCTTGTAAATCTCACATTTGATGATGGACCACATGTTCTCAATGGGGTTTAGATCAGGTGAACAAGGAGGCCATGTCATTAGATTTTCTTCTTTTATACCCTTTCTTGCCAGCCACGCTGTGGAGTACTTGGACGCGTGTGATGGAGCATTGTCCTGCATGAAATCATGTTTTTCTTGAAGGATGCAGACTTCTTCCTGTACCACTGCTTGAAGAAGGTGTCTTCCAGAAACTGGCAGTAGGACTGGGAGTTGAGCTTGACTCCATCCTCAACCCGAAAAGGCCCCACAAGCTCATCTTTGATGATACCAGCCCAAACCAGTACTCCACCTCCACCTTGCTGGCGTCTGAGTCGGACTGGAGCTCTCTGCCCTTTACCAATCCAGCCATGGGCCCATCCATCTGGCCCATCAAGACTCACTCTCATTTCATCAGTCCATAAAACCTTAGAAAAATCAGTCTTGAGATATTTCTTGGCCCAGTCTTGACATTTCAGCTTGTGTGTCTTGTTCAGTGGTGGTCGTCTTTCAGCCTTTCTTACCTTGGCCATGTCTCTGAGTATTGCACACCTTGTGCTTTTGGGCACTCCAGTGATGTTGCAGCTCTGAAATATGGCCAAACTGGTGGCAAGTGGCATCTTGGCAGCTGCACGCTTGACTTTTCTCAGTTCATGGGCAGTTATTTTGTGCCTTGGCTTTTCCACACGCTTCTTGCGACCCTGTTGACTATTTTGAATGAAACGCTTGATTGTTCGATGATCACGCTTCAGAAGCTTTGCAATTTTAAGAGTGCTGCATCCCTCTGCAAGATATCTCACTATTTTTGACTTTTCTGAGCCTGTCAAGTCCTTCTTTTGACCCATTTTGCCAAAGGAAAGGAAGTTGCCTAATAATTATGCACACCTGATATAGGGTGTTGATGTCATTAGACCACACCCCTTCTCATTACAGAGATGCACATCACCTAATATGCTTAATTGGTAGTAGGCTTTCGAGCCTATACAGCTTGGAGTAAGACAACATGCATAAAGAGGATGATGTGGTCAAAATACTCATTTGCCTAATAATTCTGCACTCCCTGTATAGAGCAGGTGGGAACACTCTATACGTAAAGGCCTAAAAATACAGGAAGAGGAGGGTGGGTGGAGCAAGGATGAACACGGTAGGGAAATAAATAATAAAATATAATGTAAAATGAAACAAACATAGTGATGCATATATATTACTGCTAAATATTACATAGATGTTTTGCTGAGGTTAAAATTTTACTTTCACTTTAACTGTGTTTTGTTTCCCTTTTTAATTAGTATTTTTGAACTGCACAAGTTTTACCATTAAATATTAGATTCCCAAACAGGTTTGACTGAATCTAGGCCATTGCACGGTGTCTAAATATCAATATAGTACTTCAGTGGAATCACAGTGCCACCATTCCTCTTTTTCATTCAGTCCCTAACAATTAGGTTTGGGAGACCCATGGGCAAGTTGGGCTATAAGGTGTGGCTATGTGTGTTTCTAGGTGGGGTGTGAGCATTCCTGTGCTGGCTGTCACTGTGATATAAATATATACCTTGCAACATTTGTAGCTGGGTATTAGGTACTCAGGAGACTGAGGGGGCTAGTCGCTGTTTTGTGGGCAGGTGTGGGTGTGTCTAGGCAATCAGTGGGTGTATCTAGTTTGTTTATGGATGTGTCTGGGTGGTTCAGGGGCAGGTCTAAGGAGAGTTCTACAAATAGGACAGAGGGGCAGAGCTCAGAATTAGAGCCAATCCTTCACAAATAGGGACAGTTAGAAGATCTGCAAATAGGGTAGGGACAACTGCAGATGTAATGGTGGGACAGAGCTCCCAAACCATGATATTCTCACAAAATGTAGAAAGTTTAGGAGTTCAGGTTCTCACAGGAAAATTAATACATTATTTAGCTGTATCAGAGACATATAAAAAATAAGGGGTGTCTTTGGGTTAAAAGCACACAAAGGCCTCTAGTTATCAAGGTCTGTCAGACCTGATCCGACAGTGCAGATCAGGTCCCACAGATCTCGCTGAATACGGAGAGCAATACGCTTTCCGTATTCAGCATTGCACCAGCTGCTGGTGCAACGCCGCCCCCTGCAGACTCGCGGACAATGGGCCGCCAGCAGGTGGTGTCAATTAACCCGATCGTACTCAATCAGGTTGATTTCCGGCGATATCTGTCTGCCTTCTCAGAGCAGGCGGACAGGTTATGGAGCAGCGGTCTTTGTGACCGCTGCTTCATAACTGCTGTTTCTGGTGAGCCTGCAGGCTCGCCAGAAACACGGGGCATCAAGCTTGATACATATGCCCCCAAGGGTTTATTAGACTTTTCAGAACAGTTAGCAAAATATGACTTATGTGGGTTTGAGAGTGGCCATAGTAGCAGAAATGGGGGTGGGTTATCTCCTTATAACTGATGCAAGATAAAACAGCTGTGTTATGATGCCCTAGGCCCCCTGCCCCAAACAATGTAGGTTATATTGCCTCATTTATATCTAACAAAAGGAGACCAGGGAAGCATGATGACATTTTGCACCCCCACTAGACAGCTATTGATGACTTATCTGTAATTATTAATAAATACAACTTTCAGAGAGTTTAGGAATGGGAAGGAATGATGCTAAAGAACCACCCCTCAAAATATGTGGCCCTCAAAAAATAAAATCCTTCTGTTCTAGGCATAGGTCTAGTTGGCATAAACATAAACACTGTTCTGCTGGGCTGATTTGATGATTTTATCACTTTTCTATATATTGACTCCCATCTACACCTCAGGTCAGGTAAATCTGCTACAGAGCCCATTTGTTTAGGTCTCTTATAGTTGCCGTTTACTGCACAGCTGGTATGTTGCTATACTTTTAGTGCTACGCTGCTCATAAGTCAGCATGTTCCTGTTGTTGCACGAAAGATAATTAAAAAAGAGGGCACAAATGAATGCTTAAGAATTGAAAGAATATAAATCACAGGAACAATAAAAATGATAATTTATTTATATGCTAAAAAATGTACTCAGATGTCCCTAAGTTTGTTACAAATGCTGTAGGCAAATATTTAAATATAAAATCACAGTAGTACCAATGGATAAATATACATATCCAAAAGATCCTATAATCTTACTGATACCACCTTTAGGAAAGTAACAAAAAAATATTATATATAATGTTATATAAAAATGTTACAATGTGAAACTTAAAGTCTTATATCACCTTATGAGCAATGTACTGGCCAGTGTCAAAATCTATCATATCATATGAGGATTGGGAGTTATTCATATATGTATACACTTGTAATCCAAACAGTTCAGATCTCTGTTAAAAAATGGTTAGGATCCTTTGCGATATGTATGCAGCAAACTCAGTGCGGTATTGTTTGTTAACTTAGAGCGATATTAGTTGTTACCTTAATGCCATGAAAAGGACTCCCACCTTGAAAGTGGTGTTAGATATCAGGATAGTGGTGCTTCGTAAGAGTATTTTCAGCCCCTCCGTATATACTAGCACTATGGTAATATGCCTCTTGTGTTGACTCTCCTGAGTAGAACGCCAAAACAGCTGCTTCTGTTTGGCGGATTGATACACAGCTTGCCGTGAATAGTCACGTGATCTCCAGAGTAGTTTACAGGATGCCGTATACAAGATTAGTTGCTCCGGGTTACTTATATTGCACCAAAGTTACTGCTCCATATAGATAGAGGAATTCAGTAGTTAGAAGGTGTAATCCTTAGAATACAGGATATAAATTGGAACGTTTGTGAGTACTCCACTTTCTGCACTTAGTGTAAAAACACACAGATGGGGACTACAAAATTCTTCTAGTAATATAAAAGTTTGAAGTTCAAGGAACTGCACAACTTGTCAACGTTCTTTGCCCTTTTGCAAGGCTTTTTCAAGATCGTGAAAAAGCCCTGCAAAAGGGTGAAACGCGTTGACAAGTTGTGCAGTTCCTTGAACTTTAAACTTTTATATTACAGAGATTGGTCTGAATCACTGTACTAACCCTAGTTAAGCTTAAAAGCTGTGTAATACAGTGATGCTATGGCATAAAGGAAAGTCTGCCTTAAAAAGCAGGCATAGGGGCCAATTTACCAAGCTCCGGATAGAGCTTGAGGGCCCGTGTTTCTGGCGAGCTTGCAGGCTTGCTAGAAACATCAGTTATGAAGCAGCGGTCTAAAGACTGCTGCTCCATAACCTGTCTACCTGCTCTGAGCAGGCGGACAGACATCTCTGCAATTCAACCCAATCGAGTACGATCGGGTTGATTGACACTCCTCCTGCTGGCGGCCGATTGGCCACAAATCTGCATGGGGCGGCATTGCACCAGCAGTTCACAAGAGCTGCTGGTGCAATGCTGAATGCGGAGAGCGTATTGCTCTCAGCATTCAGTGAGGTCTGTCGGACCTGATCCGCAGTGTCTGATAAGGTCCGACAGACCTTTGTTAAATAGGCCCCTAAAAATAAAAAAGTGAGTCATTGTGAATCTCATTTGCATATTTTATGCAGAATCCTTTGCTGCATTGGAAACAATGTATTCAGAGAGTCTCTGTGGGAAAAGCAAGTCTTCTGACTTGTCTGGATTTGTAAATGGGTTACACAATGAGTTATTTTATTTTTTCTACATTTTGTATTTAGTGGAGTATTTTAAACTCACTTTTCGCCTTCCTATAATTTTATTGTTGTGTATATATATATATGTGTGTGTGTGTGTGTGTATATATATGTGTGTGTATGTGTATATATATATGTGTGTGTGTGTGTGTGTGTGTATATATATATGTGTGTGTGTGTGTGTATATATATATACAGGGAGTGCAGAATTATTAGGCAAATGAGTATTTTGACCACATCATCCTCTTTATGCATGTTGTCTTACTCCAAGCTGTATAGGCTCGAAAACCTACTACCAATTAAGCATATTAGGTGATGTGCATCTCTGTAATGAGAAGGGGTGTGGTCTAATGACATCAACACCCTATATCAGTTGTGCATAATTATTAGGCAACTTCCTTTCCTTTGGCAAAATGAGTCAATAGAAGGACTTGACAGGCTCAGAAAAGTAAAAAATAGTGAGATATCTTGCAGAGGGATGCAGCACTCTTAAAATTGCAAAGCTTCTGAAGCGTGATCATCGAACAATCAAGCGTTTCATTCAAAATAGTCAACAGGGTCGCAAGAAGCGTTACGAAAAACCAAGGTGCAAAATAACTGCCCATGAACTGAGAAAAATCAAGCGTGCAGCTGCCAAGATGCCACTTGCCACCAGTTTGGCCATATTTCAGAGCTGCAACATCACTGGAGTGCCCAAAAGCACAAGGTGTGCAATACTCAGAGACATGGCCAAGGTAAGAAAGGCTGAAAGACGACCACCACTGAACAAGACACACAAGCTGAAACTTCAAGACTGGGCCAAGAAATATCTCAAGACTGATTTTTCTAAGGTTTTATGGACTGATGAAATGAGAGTGAGTCTTGATGGGCCAGATGGATGGGCCCGTGGCTGGATTGGTAAAGGGCAGAGAGCTCCAGTCCGACTCAGACGCCAGCAAGGTGCAGGTGGAGTACTGGTTTGGGCTGGTATCATCAAAGATGATCTTGTGGGGCCTTTTCGGGTTGAGGATGGAGTCAAGCTCAACTCCCAGTCCTACTGCCAGTTTCTGGAAGACACCTTCTTCAAGCAGTGGTACAGGAAGAAGTCTGCATCCTTCAAGAAAAACATGATTTTCATGCAGGACAATGCTCCATCACATGCGTCCAAGTACTCCACAGCGTGGCTGGAAAGAAAGGGTATAAAAGAAGAAAATCTAATGACATGGCCTCCTTGTTCACCTGATCTGAACCCCATTGAGAACCTGTGGTCCATCATCAAATGTGAGATTTACAAGGAGGGAAAACAGTACACCTCTCTGAACAGTGTCTGGGAGGCTGTGGTTGCTGCTGCACGCAATGTTGATGGTGAACAGATCAAAACACTGACAGAATCCATGAATGGCAGGCTTTTGAGTGTCTTTGCAAAGAAAGGTGGCTATATTGGTCACTGATTTGTTTTTGTTTTGTTTTTGAATGTCAGAAATGTATATTTGTGAATGTTGAGATGTTATATTGGTTTCACTGGTAAAAATAAATAATTGAAATGGGTATATATTTGTTTTTTGTTAAGTTGCCTAATAATTATGCACAGTAATAGTCACCTGCACACACAGATATCCCCCTAAAATAGCTATAACTAAAAACAAACTAAAAACTACTTCCAAAAATATTCAGCTTTGATATTAATGAGTTTTTTGGGTTCATTGAGAACATGGTTGTTGTTCAATAATAAAATTAATCCTCAAAAATACAACTTGCCTAATAATTCTGCACTCCCTGTATATATATATATATACTGTATATGAATAACGCTTCATCTACTCCAAATCCTCATATGATATGAGAGATTTTGACACTGGCCAGTACATTGCTCATAAGGTGATATAAGACTTTAAGTTTCACATTGTAACATTTTTATGTAACACATTTTTTTTGTAACTATTTTTTTGTTACGTTCCTAAAGGTGGTATCAGTAAGATTATGGGATCTTGTGCATATGCATATGTATATTTATCCATTGGTACTACTGTGATTTTATATTTAAATATTTGCCTACAGTATTTGTAGCCAAATAAAGACAAACTTTTTTACTGAATCTGTGATATTGTCTTTTCATATTGGGAAGGAGCCGGTAACCTGCAATATACACTACTTATACAACTATGGAAGGAAAGGAAAGGAAGATACCAACGACTGATACAAGCTGAACCAGCGACCTCCAGCTAGCACACCTGATATATTCACACAGACCTTGGGAGAGACTGTGGGACGGCTGCGGTTCACCAGAAGGGGAAAGTATTAATAAATATTATACACCTGTTTGCAAGTATTTGTAACAAACTCAGAGATATCTGAGTACATTTTTTAGAATATGAATAAATTATCATTTTTATTGTTCCTGTCATTTATATTCTTTCAATTATTGTATCTTAAAGGGACACTGAACCCAAATTTGTTCATTTGTAATTCAGAAAGAGCATGCAATTTTAAGCAACTTTCTAATTTACTCCTATTATCAATTTTTCTTCGTTCTATTGCTATCATTATTTGAAAAAGAAGGCATCTAAGCTTTTTTTGGTTTCAGTACTCTGGACAGCACTTTTTTATTGGAGGATGAATTTATCTATTCTAAACAGCAAAATAAAAAAATGGGTTTCATGTCCCTTTAAGTTTTTCACCAAGGCACCTTGCTAACCTGATGGATAAATCTATAACCTCATCTTTATTATTATTATTATTATGGGTTATTTGTAGAGCGCCAACAGATTCCGCAGCGCTATAAATAAAGGGGGAGTACAACAAAACAGTTATAAGGATCAAACGGGTAGTGGACCCTGCCAAGAGTCGCACTCTTGTAGTCAGCTCTTAAGAAGGTGATCTACAAACAGCATAGCTCTTAGGCTTACATGCTAAGGGGGTTCAGGGGATAGCAATGGAGGACAGGAACTGGTATAAAGTTAGGTTAGCGTAGGTTGTATGCATCCCTGAACAGTAGAGTCTTTAGGGAGCGCTTGACGCTTTCAAAACTAGGGGAGAGTCTTGTGGAGGGAGGCAGAGAGTTCCACAAGATGGGAGCCAGTCTGGAAAAATCCTGTAAACGGGAGTGTGAGGAGGTAACAAGAGAGGAGGAGGAGAGTAGTAGGTCAGCAGAGAGGGAGGGGAGTAGCTGTGAGGGGATAGGGTCAAGGGGACAGGTAGTGAGGTGAGAGCGCAGTATAATGCCGAAACTTCTTCCTCAGTAACAGGGGAGAATGAGCTAAGTTTAAGGTTATGTGGGTTGTGGTTGAGTGAGAGCATTTGAGGGGGGGAGAGAATGGAATTATGTTGAGAGCTGATTTCATTTCTAATGGAGTTGATTTTGTTAATGAAGTGAATGGCAAAGTCTTGAGCTGACAGAGAAGTTGTATTAGGAGGTGGGGGAGGGCGGAGGAGAGTATTGAAAGTGGAGAACAGACGTTTTGGGTTTGAAGTAGGATTAGAGATAAGAGTAGAGAAGTGGTGTTGCTTATGGAGATTAAGGGCAGAATAGTAGGAGTTCAAGATGAATTTGTAATGAAGAAAATCAGCTGAACTCCGTGATCTTTATACAGTATTACAATGTTTTCTCTCAATATTTCTTACATTATTGCTTCCATTGAGTTTTAATTTTAATAACAGTAACAAAATACTCAAAAAACAGCACTAAAATCTAGCGACAATAACAGTTCTCATTCAAACCTCCTATCTGTAATAGTCCATTGTTTATCCTAAGGATGCCTGACTTCCATAAGAAGTCTCTGCTGAGAAGCTGCATTTATTGAATACAACAGTGCACAGATTCCCTGTAAATAAAGCTTCACCAGTTTGTTTCTATTTTCATTTTAAAGGGACCTTGAACCCAATTTTTTTCTAATTTACTCCTATTATTAATTTTTCTTCACTCTCTTGCTATCTTTATGTGAAAAATAATGCATGTAAGCTTTTTTTTTAGTTAAGAACTCTGGACAGCACTTTTTTATTGGTGGATGAATTTATCCACCAATCAGCAAGGACAACCCAGGTTGTTCACCAAAAATGGGCCGGCATCTAAACTTACATTCTTGCATTTCAAATAAAGATACCAAGATAATAAAGAAAATTTGATAATAGGAGTAAATTTGAAATTTGCTTAAAATTTCATGCTCAATCTGAATCACGAAATTAAATTTTTGAGTACAGTGTCCCTTTAAGCATTCATTTGTGCCCTCTTTTTTAATTATCTATTGTACAATTCCTAATAAGAGTGGTTTGATACTGTTATCTGGTCTAGCGCAGACCCTCATATCTACTTGCTGTTGTTACACTAGACAGACACAAGCTGTTGGTTTTGATACTGTCAGGTGGGTGACAGCGATATTGCACCCTGACGTGAAAATGAGATCCCAAAGGTGCCCTTGCAACATAGAGTAATTATGATTGCATATGAGGCCTGTAGGATTAGTGTGAATTCCATATGGACTCTCTCTGTACACAAATGTGTTGGTAACAGAAAGAATGTGAAAATAAATTTCACCTGAGATATCATTATACCTAAAGTCATTGGTGTTTTGTATAGTATAAAATGTCTGATCTATAAGGGCAGAGTACATAATCTCTAATAGGTAGAGCTTTCAGTTAAAATCCTCAAATGACTGTACTGGGAGATTGTTACCTAAATGAGCCCAATTGGAGATTTATCAAAATCCAAGTTAAAACATGGGAACTTCACATCAGATATAGTTTCTTATATTAACTATTTAAATGAATATATTGCTTGCTTAAATTCATTAGATTTGCCTGTAGAATGTTGGAGCAAAGTAAAAATGTAAAGATAACAGTAACGTATTCATAATTGAAGTGTACATTTGCATGTGTGTACCTTTATGTATGTTTATGTGTGTGTACACATTTGTGTATGAATGTGTGTATGGTGTGTGTGTGTGTGTGTTTGCGTATGAATGTGTGTGTATGTTTGTGGGTGCATGGTGTATGTGTGTATGTGTATGTTTGTGTATGAATGTGTGAATGGTGTGTGTATCTTTGTGTATGAATGTGTGTGCATTGTTTGTGTGTGTATATGTTTTTTTTTAAAGTGTGTATGATCTGTATGTGTGTATGTTTCTGTATGAATGAGTGTATGGTGTTTCTGTGTGCATGGTGTATGTGTGTATCTTTGTGTATGAATGAGTGTATGGTGTGTGTGTGTGTGTGTGTGTATCTGTGTATGAATATGTGTGCATTTTGTGTGTGTGTGTGCATTGTGTATGTTTATGTATGAAAGTGTGTATGCTGTGTGTATATCTTTGTGTATGAATGTGTGTGTATGGTGTATGTTTGTATGTTTGTGTATGGGTACTTGTAAGTGTAGTTGTGTGTGTGTGTACAACTGTGTGTGTGTTTATGTTCGTGGGTGATAGTGTGTTTGTGTATGAATGTGTATGTATGATATGCAAATATCTGTATGTTTGTGTGTGTGTTTCGGCATGAATGTGTGTGTACGATGTGTGAGTTTATGTCTGTGAGTGTGTGTGTATAAATGCAAATGTATCGTGTGAAAGTGTATGTATGTACATGTGTGTGTATGTCTCTATATGAATGTGAGTGTATGTGCAAGTGTTTTTATGTGTGTGTATGTGTATGTGTTTTTGTGCATGTATTTGGTGTGTATGATGTTCAAGTGTGTCTGTATATATATCTGTGCGTACTGCACAATACAACTGAAACAGATAGCTTCAGGGCGCTAAGTGTAGAAACAATAGTCTACAACTTTCCTGTATGACAAAAGGACAACAATGGAAAATAAAAAATATAATATTGCATTTCATAGAACAATCTGTTCCTTTTCATTTTTATATGTATATACTCAAAAGGAAATGCCAAAGAGGTACTTAATCAGTTACATTTTAAATTGAAATCCTTTTAGCTCATTTGTTTCCCACAAGAAGAATATCTATATTCATTGTATTGCAGTATTGCAAAACCATTCAGAATAAGGCGAGTACAAAATTATCAGGGAATTCACCTCTGAACAAGAGATACAGAACACCCCAGACACAATTTGCAACATCTGACCTTCATGACAGGTTCAAGACCTTGAAATTGATATTACTAACAACCACTTAAATTACTAGTTTTGCGATACACCTATACCGCTGGAAAATTGGCCTTTGCGCATTGAATGGAAGGTCACCCGTATTACAAGTCGCATTCGTACGGCTATACCGCTAGCGTTTTAGTTTGTACCACAAGTCTCCATTCTGCACTCAAAAAATGGCTTTTGAGTGTCGAATTTTCCACTTACCCGTATGACAAGTTGTTCGGTCAGGCTATTACGCTAGCGTTATAGCTTATACCACAACAATCTAATCCGCTATCAAAGACCAGTAGTTATGGATTTTGCAAAACAAAAATGTTTCACAAATCTCATAACAAAAACGTTACAAAACACATAAACTACCTATTAACCCCTAAACCGTCATCCTCCTGCATCGCAAATACAATAATAAACCTATGAACCCCTAATCTGCCGCCCTCCGCTTCGTGACAACCTAAATTAAAGTATTAACCCTTAAACTGCCATCCCTCGCATCGCTAATACTAAAATAAACCTATTAACGCCTAAACCATCGCCCCCCACATCACGACACCCTAAATTTAACTTTTAACCCCTAAACCTAACACCCCCCATAACTTTAAATTAAAGTTACAATATAACTACCTTAAAATAAATAAAAACTTAAAAATCCTAACAGTACAAAAAAAATTAAGATTACAAAAAACAAAGTCTAAAATTATGAAAAAAAAAAAAAAAAATTATAAAAAATAACAATGAAATTATCCAAAATAATAAAAATTGAACCTAATCTAATACCCCTAAAAAAACAAAAAAGGCACCCCAAAATAAAAAAAACCTAATCTAACAATAAACTACCAATAGCCCTTAAAAGGGCCTTTTGTAGGGCATTGCCCTGAAGCAATCAGCTCTTTTTTGAAAAAAAATTAAGAAGTTCCCCTTAACAATACAATACAACCCCCACCCACCCAAACCCCCAAAATAAAAAAGACCTAACTAAAATAAACCTAAGCTACCCATTGCCCCTAAAGGGTCAATTGTATGGGCATTGCCCTTAACCTTTTAATGACCGGAGTAGTACCCTGTACGATGCTGGTTGTTAAGCCCTTAAGGACCAGCATCGTAACCTCTATGACGCTGCAGTCCTGGGCGTCTCTCTGCCGCAATCTTGCTAAAAGTAGCGAGATTGCGCTATTTCTGCATGTCCCATGAGTGGGGCACTGCAGAAATATAGTTGCAGAGTTACAGATGCAGAGAGGGCCCCTCTGTGGCCCTGTCTGCATCAGGGTAGCAGTGATGCCGATGGTTGGTGGCATGGGAAGGTTAAGAGGGAGGCAGGTGGGTGGCCCATTGCTGCAGGGGGCGGGAGGGTGGCGCAAGCCGGTCGGACCTCTACACTATAGAAACTATCTCTGGAGAGAGACAGGGAGGGGGAAGGAGGGAGGGAGAGGGGGCTCCTATAGTGGAGGGGTATATTGATCTGGGAGGGGGGATATAGATCTGGGAGGGGGGGTATCGATCTGGGAGGGGGGTATCGATCTGGGAGGGGGTAGGGTAATGAGGGGGCATCTACACTAAAGAAAAAATTAAATTAAAAAAAATTACAAAATTGGGGTTTATTGGTATTGGCAGACAGCTGCAAGTACCTAGGATGGCGGCAATAGTTAGAAGGCGGAGGGTTAAAGGGCTATTTGGAGGGGTGGTCAGGGAGGTTGGGGTGTTACAAAGGGATCCTACACTACAGAAAAATAACAAATAAATTAAAAAGATAATAATAATTTAAAAAAAAAAAAGTTTTATTTTTTTATTGGCAGGCTGTCTGCCATTACTTAAAGGGATACTAACCCCAAATTATTTATTTTGTGATTCAGATAGAGCATGCAATTGTAAGCAACTTTCTAATGTACCCCTATTATCAATTTTTCTTTGTTCTCATGTTATCTTGATTTGAAAAAGCAGTAATGAAAGGTTAGGGGCCGGCCCTTTTTTAGTTCAGCACCTGGGTAGCGCTTGCTAATTGGTTTGCTACATTTAGCCACAAATCAGAAAGTGCTACCCAGGTGCTGAACAAAAAATGGGCTGGCTCTAAAGCTTACAGTACTGCTTTTTCAAATCAAGATAGCATGAGAACAAAGAAAAATTGATAATAGGAGTAAATTAGAAAGTTGCTTAAAATGTCATGCTCTGTCTGAATCATGAAAGAAAAAAAAATGGGTTTAGTATCCCTTTAAAGGGACAGTCTAGGCCAAAATAAACTTTAATGATTCAGATAGAGCATGTAATTTTAAACAATTTTCCAATTTACTTTTATCACCAATTTTGTTTTGTTGTCTTGGTATTCTTAGTTGAAAGCTTAACCTAGGAGGTTCATATGCTAATTTCTTAGACCTTGAAGACCACCTCTTTTCAGAGTGCATTTTAACAGTTTTTCACCACTAGAGGGTGTTAGTTCATGTATTTCATATAGATAACACTGTGCTCGTGCACGTGAAGTTATCTGGGAGCAGGCACTGATTGGCTAGACTGCAAGTCTGTCAAAAGAACTGATAATAAAGGGGCAGTTTGCAGAGGCTTAGATACAAGATAATCACAGAGGTTAGACGTATATTAATATAACTGTGTTGGTTATGCAAAACTGGGGAATGGGTAATAAAAGGGATTATCTATCGTTTAAAACAATACAAATTCTGATGTAGACTGTCCCTTTAAGATGGGGGTGACCAGTGGGGGCAGAGCCATATATGTCTGCTAATTCTGTACAAAGGGGATCCCAGAGAAGCGTTTATAACCATTATAACCAAGTTTGTGAAAAAAAGTTAACATTTTTTTTTATTTGATCACATTTGGCGGTGAAATGGTGGCATGAAATATACCAAAATGGCCCTAGATCAATACCTTTGGTTGTCTACTAAAAAACAATATAGTTTTGATAGGTAAATAAAAAAAAAAACAATGCTCAATTTCTGTTTAAATGTAGTGATGGCAAAAATGCTAAAAATGCCTTAGTCAAAATGCCTGGTCCTTAAGGGGTTAAAAGGGCAATCAGCTCTTTTGCTGCACATTAAAAAATAAAAAAGCCCTAATCTAAAAAAAAGCAACATCTCGAAAAACAAAAACAAAAAAAACTAACACTAACCCCCGAAATAGGTTTTCACCATTCCTGAAGTCCAGCGGTAAAGGTCTTCTTTCAGACGGCTCCATCGTTAATCTTCATCCCCGTGTCACAGAGCCATCTTCCATCTTCATCCAGGGGTTGTGGGGCTGATGTGGCGCAGCTATCGGTGGCAGTCATCGGTAATGACGTGGAGGCTCCTCTTCATGCGATTTCCGCCGCACATTGAAGCTTGAATGCAAGGTACCTGTTTTATATTGGGTACCTTGCATTCCTATTGGCTGAAACATTCAAATCAGCCAATAGGATGAAAGCTGCTTCAATCCTATTGGCTGTTCATATCAGCCAGTAGGATTTAAGCAGCTCTCCTCCTATTGGCTGATTAGATCAGCCAATAGGAATGCAAGGTACCCCAATATAAAATGTATACCTTGTAATGTTAGTTTTTGGGGGTTTTGGTGTTTTATTTTTGGTATATTTTATTTTGTTAAAATAGTAATGTTAGGTTTATTTATAGTTTAAGCTTAGGTTTTAAAGGTAGTTTTATTGTAATTTTAATTTAAAGTTAGTGGGGGTGTTAGGCTTAAGGGTTAATAGTTTAATTTAGGTAGTTGCGATGTGGTTGTTTGGTGGTTTTAGGGGTTAATAGGTTTAGTTTAGTATTTGTGATGCGGGGGGTTTATAGCTTTATTTAGTGTCGGCAATGCGGGGGGCGGTGTTTTAGGGGTTAATAACTTTATTTAGGTGTTAGTGATGCAGGGGCGGTGGTTTAGGGGTTAATATCTTTATTTAACCTCAATATTGTTGCGGCGGCAGTTTAGGGGTTAATATATTTATTTAGTGCTTACAATGTTGGGGCGGCAGATTAGGGGTATTTAGACTAGGGGTTTATGTTAGGGTATTAGGTTTTTACATAACCTTCTTGTCCCCATAGCAATCAATGGGGATTGTGTTATAGTGATCCCCATTCCGCAATCGCAGGTGTTCATTGTTTTCTAACACTTTTTCTCCATTGATGTCTATGGGGAGACACGTTCACGAGCACGTCAAGTCAGGACTTGGCTTTTGTGCGGTATGGAGCTTAACGCACCATAACGCGTGGCACAGCACAAGAAGGTTTTTCTGTAACTTGTAATGGCAGCGATATGGAAAATGCAGTACCGCTAATGTTTTAGTGTTATTTATGCACCGGGTTTAGTGCACAACTTGTAATTTAGGTGAACGTTAGATATGAAGAGTTAAAAGTACTATTAGTAATGAATGGGCTGTCATTTTTTTATTACTCTTTCCTCCTTTTCTTATTTAAATCCCCATTAACCTTTATTTTTGCCCTGCATAGAGGAACAAAGAAATACAAAAGATCTCAGAAGTTTGGCACCACTCATCTCAATAGGTGCAGTGATCAAGGGATCAATCATACATTTTCATTAGGAATATCGCAGCTATGTGGACAAGCAGAGTAATTTGCTTACTCATAGAGGCTTTAGACAAGAATCTAAACTTAAAGCCCCCTTGAGAATTGAACCCACCCTTGAAAAGGAGGATGCACGTCAGTGATGTGCAGAACTGGTGCTACAATAGAGGCTACTAGGCAACTGCCTTAGGGTGCCCCTGCAGGGGGGGAGCATGAGAAAAAAAATGTTTTTACTGTGTATATTTATTTTTTTGATGCATAACTTGGGCTTTATGTTAGGATCTATATGTGGTGGCATAATGGCTAGTATAGGAGAAGACTCCTTTAAGTGCATGAAACCCATACATTTTCTTTCACGATTCATATAGAGATATATTTTAAGCAACTTTTCAATTTACTTCTATTATCTAATTTGCCTTGTTCTCTTGTTATCCTTTTTTTAAATGCATACCTAGGTAGGCTGCTGATTGGTTTCTGCACATATATACCTCTTATAATTGGCTTACAGATGTGTTCTGCTACCTCCCAGTAGTGTGCTGCTGTTCTTTCAATAAAGGATACCAAGAGAATAAAGGGAAATTGATAATAAGAGAAGTCAATTGGAAAGTCACTTAAACTTGAAAGTTATATCTAAATCATAATAAAAAATGCACGAGCAGACTCCAGCAAAACAAAATATAATCCACCCTGAGATTATTTACTAGAAGATTTACTATTAAATTATTTTTTACGAGTTTCTAGGTTGTTCTATATAGTAGTAATATAGTAGTAATGTAGTAGTAATGCAGTAGTAATGTAGTAGTCATGTAGTAGTCATGTAGTAGTCATGTAGTAGTCATGTAGTAGTAGTATAGTAGTTATATAGTAGTAATATAGTAGTTATGTAGTAGTAATATAGTAGTTATGTAGTAGTAATATAGTACTAATGTAGTAGTAATGTAGTAGTAATATAGTAGTAGTATAGTAGTAATGTAGTGGTAATATAGTAGTAATGTAGTAGTAATGTATTAATATAGTAGTAATGTAATGTAGTAGTAATATAGTAGTAATGCAGTAGCAATATAGTAGTAATGTAGTAGTAATACAGTATAGTAGTGATGTAGAAGAAATGTAGTAGTAGTATAGTAGTAATATAGTAGTAATGTAATGTATAGTAATATAGTAGTAATATAGTATAGTAGTAATATAGTATAGTAGTAATATAGTAGTAATATAGTAGTGATGTAGTAGTAATGTAGTAGTAATGTAGTACTAATGTAGTAGTAATATATTAGTAATAAAGTAGTAGTATAGTAGTAATATAGTAGTAGTATAGTAGTAATGTAGTGGTAATATAGTAGTAATGTAGTAGTAATATAGTAGTAATGTAGTGGTAATTGTCATGTTCCAGTGTACATGCGCTCAAGACACAGTCCCTCGGGACAGTGGTAGGGATTTGAAGACACCAACCCCTGACCCAGGGAAGAGTATCCTGGACGTGGATAGATGATATTCTGTGATTCATAGTTTCTAGAAGTTATTGAAGAATTAATGGAGAGTGCAACATTTGTATACAATATATTCTGGCTTCACTGTGACTTATAGTTAGTTAATAGGAGTAGCTGCAGGATTCAATGAGAGAAAAATATAGCAATGTAAGATATTCAGGCTTCAGAGTAAACTGGTAGAAGATTTACTCATAGATGCAAACTAAGGTTTGTTGCAGGTTCACAATACATAATATTATATAGAGCTGTAAGTCAGAATTAAGAAGAGCAGCACAGGTGATAGTCAAGTTGCAAGTTTAATGCATTAAATACTGTTTGTGCATACATATGCAAACTAAGGTTTGCTGCAGGTTCACAGTACATACTATTATATAAAGCTGTATGTCAGTAATAAGCAGAGCAGCACAGGTGATAGACAAGTTGCAAGTTTAAGGCATTAAATACTGTTTGTGCATATATTGGAGAATCATATGAAAGCTTTTAACTGAACACATAGATGCTGAGTTCTGAATATGTTAACATATTTGTTGAAGGATATTTCAGCTATGACAACTTGTAGCAGAGAATAGTTATAAAGTTCTGAGTGAGATGCTGTTGTAATAATTAGAGAGTGATGATAACCAAAAGTATGCTTGATTTATAATAAAGTTCAGAGTTTGTTAAGTAGCAGTGTCCACGTAACAAAATGGAATTATTTGTATACTTGCGATTTGATGATTTTAAGCATAGGAAAGACTGTAGCTTGAATAAGTTGGTAGTATTAATGCAGGAAATAGTCACAGACCTCTGTTGTTCAGGATCACAACTTCAAAGTTAATGCAAAGCACATTAGGCCTGAGAAGGCTTAAAAAGAGGCTGAGGGAATCAGGTGCATGAATGATTAATCAGGCAGGCAAGCTGAATGCAAATACTGCCCAAAACCAGCATAGGTGTCAGAATCAGGGAAGGCAGTCTTAAAGGGATAGTGACATTTGGCTGAGATATGTTACAGTAGTAATATGGTAGTAGTATTGTAGTAATGTAGTGGTAATATAGTAGTAATGTAATGTAGTAGTAATGTAGTAGTAATATAGTAGCAATATATTAGTAATATAGTAGTAGTATAGTAGTAATATAGTAGTAATATAGTAGTCATGTATTAGTAATATAGTAGTAGTATTGTAGTAATGTAGTGGTAATATAGTAGTAATGTAATGTAGTAGTAATATAGCAGTAATATAGTAGTAATGTAGTAGTAATATAGCAGTAGTATAGTAGTAATGTACTGGTAATATAGTAGTAATGTAATGTAGTAAATTGTAGTAGTAATATAGTAGTAATATATTAGTAATATAGTAGTAGTATAGTAGTAATATAGTAGTAATATAGTAGTAGTATAGTAGTAATGTAGTGGTAATATAGTAGTAATGTAATGTAGTAGTAATATAGTAGTAATGTAGTAGTAATGTAGTAAGGTGGTGTACGAATTTAGAAGCATCGGTCTTAAGACTGCTGCTTCTTAACTCCTGTTTCCAGTGAGCCTGAAGGCTTGTACGGAAACAGAAGCATTGGGGCCGATCTGGAGCTTCTTAAATCGGCCAATCATAGATATATGCTTAGATAAATGGATAGATAGATAGATAGATAGATAGGATGGTAGATAGATAGATAGATAGATAGATAGATAGAATGATAGATAGATAGGATGATGATAGATAGATAGATAGATAGATAGGATGATGATAGATAGATAGATAGATAGAAAGATAGATAGATAGATAGATAGATAGATAGATAGATAGATAGGTAGATAGATAGATAGATAGATAGATAGATAGATAGGATGATAGATACATAGATAGATAGATAGATAGATAGATAGATAGATAGGTAGATAGATAGATAGATAGGTAGATAGATAGATAGATAGATAGATAGATAGATAGATAGATAGATAGGTAGATAGATAGATAGATAGATAGATAGATAGATAGGTAGATAGATAGATAGATAGATAGATAGATAGATAGATAGATAGATGATAGATAGATAGATAGATAGATAGATAGATAGATGATAGATAGATAGATGATAGATAGATAGATAGATGATAGATAGATGATTGATAGATAGATAGATAATTAGATAGATTACAGTTTATGAAATGCATCTATATAGCATTGAATATAATGGAAATATATGTTATAATTTTGTAAGGAATACTATGACATTAAACCAAAGCACTAAACCCTAAGATATAATTGTGTTTGCCAAGCTATATATAGCCGAGAGTCTGAGCCATGTAACCCTTCATGGTTCCAAGACTTTTTAGCAGGCTTCTAAACTATAATTAATTAACTCCGTTGATGAGGTTTCTTGGACAGCATCTATAATTGTATTGATTGGTAATGTTTCTGGTGATGCTGCTACTGTTATCACTGATGTTGCCCACATTTAATGGCCCCCACCTCATAAAGATGAAAACAAGGTTATTTGCTTCATACATTATACACAGTTACAGCCAATGGCTTTTTCTAGAACATGAGATTATCTATTAGAGATTGATCTCTCAACTACAATATATGATTTTAAACCCAAAGGGATTCTAGACACTCTCAAGGACGTCCAGTCTGGACAGAAAAAGATCAAAACACGCCGTGAATTGAAGTTTGCTATGCAACTTTAAATGGGCAAGTTTTGTTTTTTAACTCATAGTTCCTAAAGGGGAAAGAACATTTCAATTTAATTTCTGTGTCACTTTGAAAACGAAGCCAAGTAGTTGCTGGGTGTTAATCTCCCTTGGAAAGTCATCTCCTGCTCTTGAACCCATAATTAGTTCCATATCCACCTTCACATTCCCCATCTCCGAGAGGTCCTGCTATGTTTTTACACTGCACAAAGTAAAGGTAACCAGACGCAAAAAAAGTCTAATTTCCCTTCTTGAAATCCCAGGCAATCTGTATCTTAAAGGGACAGGAAAGTCAGAATTAAACTTAGTCAGATAGAGCAGTCATTTTAAGATACTTTTAAATTCACTTCTATTTTCAAATGTGCTTTGTTCTCTTGGTTTTCCTTTCTTGAAAAAAAGTATGCACATATCTTACACTAGTGGGAGCTGCTGCTGATTGGTGCCTGCACACATTTGTCTCTTGTGATTGGCTCACTAGATGTGTTCAGCTTTCTGTCAGTAGTGCAATCCTGTTCCTTCAGCAAAGGATAACAAGAAAATGAAGCACATTTGATAATAGAAATAAATTGGAAAGTTGTTTAAATTTGTATGTTCTATCCAAATCCTGAAAGAAGATTTTGGGGTTTTCTTTCCCTTTAATTCTTCCTCTAAGTCTTAATGGCTGCTCTTCATTTAATGATATCATTTTGTTATATCATCAAGTAAAGACTTTAGTTTCGAAACCACAGGGAATACATAAACGTAACCTTAAAACCCAGCTCGTGCATACGCTAGCCAGCACATAACTAAATCTCATTCATCCCATGCATTCAGTATATATAGTTGTACTTAAAAAAACATGTTTAATAGCTATGCACTGGATTTATATCTCCCACCGTCATACAAGCACGTTCCTTGTTGAAAAGAGTCAGTCAGTTATATTTGTTGCAGTTTGGAATGGGAGCAATCAATATATTTCAGACAGTAGTGGGAGAAGTACAGAAACAGATCTTTATATAGCACTTGCCCTGGTAGCAAATTAATCGACATAACTCTGTCCATTATAATCTCGCTCTGTCACTACAGCTATGTTTACATCAGAAACCGAATGAGCCGAGAGATGTGTGACCTGGAACATTCGACCTGTATACGGAAACATATAAAGTGACAGTTCGTCAGACCTGCTTGTCACCCCACTTTTTGTTTTCCCCATCTGATGTACGACCTCAGACCTTGTCTGATTGCGGCCAGCTTTTAGATTTCATTTCATGTCTGTCAAAGCATTTTTTTTTCTGCTTTATTACCTACAACTTCTTATAGAAACCAGTCATATTTCTCTAAGGACTAATTTCAATTGCTTGCCTGGTCATATTTATATTAATATTGACACTTTGTTTTTTTTATGTGTGGTTTTTTTCCAATTTACGTATGTGCTGGTTTGCAGTTTCTGTTTCTATAAATCAAACAACAAAAGAAACATTTTTGTTTTACAGAAGAGGGCGTACATAATAATATTGTATTAGGTTCCTGACACTATGAGGCCCATTTAACAAGCTCCGTAGGGAGCTTGTTGGCCCGTGTTTCTGATGAGTCTTCAGACTCGCCGGAAACACGTTATGGTGCAGCGGTCTAAAGACCGCTACTCCATAACCCTGTCCGCCTGCTCTGATGAGGCGGACAGGAATTGCCACAATTCAACCCGATCGAATACAATCGGGTTGATTGACACCCCCCTGCTGGCGGCCCATTGGCCGCGAGTCTGCAGGGGGCAGCGTTGCTCCAGCAGCTCTTGTGAGCTGCTGGTGCAATGCTGAATACGGAGAGCGTATTGCTCTCCGCATTTAGCGAGGTCTTGCGGACCTGATCCGCACTGTCGGATCAGGTTCGACAGACATTTGATAATTTGGCCTCTATGAATGAAACAATAACAAACAAGTTTTAACATTATTGTCACTGAGCCTGGCATGCATCAATCGCCAGCTCAGTTTACTGTATTTGAGATGATTGCTAGTTCCCAATACACAGCCCCACACTACATAACATGGAAGTAAACATAAAAATACAGGGCTTGATTACAAGTGGAGCGCTATACAGTATATTGCTTTCATGAAAGCGACATTAGCGCTCCACTTTGTAATACCAGCGCACGATAATATGCAATGGTATTCATGTTCACATTGCTAGGAAACATTGCACTCACAAGAATGCGCTTCCATAGACGGCATCAGAACTTCAGCACCAGCGAAGGGGGTAAGTGCGGCAGCTAAGGGCAGCAATAGAATATACATATGTATATGCATATATATATATATATATATATATATATATATGTGTTAATACTGTATGTGTGTATATTAACACATAAATATATATGTATATAAACATATACATATATATTTACTGGGAACACACAGTTCCTATAATTTTAAGGCACTTTTCAGTGCAGTTTAGTTTCAAACACCCCACTCCCACCAACTTGAACAGTAATTTGGGGCAGATTTGTAAACTTAACCAGAGCTCTGATCTCTGGTTCATTTTATAATCGCTAATTGCTACAGCGAGCTTGTGGTTGCGATAAATAGCCACTTGTAATGACTAGTTAATTATTGCACAATAATTTAGCGCTCCACTTGTAATCTAGCCCACAATGTGTTAGTGCAACATTTTACAATGGTCAGAAAGTTTAGGTAGAAAATTAGTATAAAAATGGAATACAAGTGTTTTTTTGCTACTGAGGATGCAGTCTCAGTTAATCTAAGCCAAAAACAATAATGAGAAAATAGTGTGAGAAGAACTAAAATCAGAGAAAATAAGAAAACAAATGAGAGGATGAACAAATAAAAAAAAAAAGATATAGGGGTATATTTACCATGGTGCGGACAGACATGATCCGCTATAGCGAATCATGTCCGCCGCACATCGATAAATGCCGACAGCATTCTTGTGAACTGCTGGTGCAATACCGCCCCCTGCAGATTTGCGGCCAATCGGCTGCTAGCACGGGATGTCAATCAACCCGATCATATCCGGAATCCATGAAGATCTGTGCCCATCCCTGTGAGATTAGCACCATTAAAATGAAAGGAGCTGCTTCTATCCTGCACTTATTAACATCCCGCTGCATACAACACCTCAAAATACTTTAAAAACATTACATAAAATCACAAATAAGAGCAAGGAATAACAACACCATCTATAAAAAAATCTACTCTAACATGCATGAAATAAAATGAAAAAAAGAGACAATCTCATTAGCTTTGACGTAGCAAGACACAAGACATTTGACAAGAAGAACGGGGTCTCTGTAAATCCTGCATGCTGAGTTGTGGTTTAGGTGAAGTAAAGAAAGCTAATAAACTAATGAGATACAATAATTTATCATAAACATGTGAAATTTATTAGAACATACTTTCATATAATACATAAACCATCATATAAACAATGACTCTGTAAAACATGAAATAAATGAGCAAAGTACAAAAAA
This sequence comes from Bombina bombina, assembly GCF_027579735.1. NCBI lineage: Eukaryota > Metazoa > Chordata > Amphibia > Anura > Bombinatoridae > Bombina > Bombina bombina. Next base: position 353,752,825 of record NC_069506.1, on the reverse strand, counting down.
CACTAACACACACACACAAGGGTCAGACAAACAAATCCCATGGGACCCACATGCAGCTCTGAGCTAAACCTAAGCCGGCAAAATAATCCAAAATGAAATGACAAATGTTCACGGAGAAAACTCCATCCATATAGTGATGAATATGAATAATCAGCAGACACATGCAGTGTATCAAATAGATGAAGTATGATGATGAAAACAAACTGTATGTAATGTCATGATATGGATGATATGTGAATAAACAGTTCATGATGATGATAACAGATGATCAAGTCACTTAGGTAAAGTGAAACGCGCAACAGGATGCGTCGGTGAGCAGTGTTTGGGAGTGAAACGCGCAACAGGACGCGTCGGTGAGCAGCGCTTTGGTCCGTGGGATTCCCCCACTATACTGTTGTGGAGCAGCATATACCAGTGAGACTTCGTTACCTCTGCCGGTCAGAGAGCCGATGGTTACAAGTGTGGTGTGGTAGTGAGTACAATCTGGAGGATCGCATGTGTGATCGGTATCAGGGGCTCTGAGTGTGGTATGAACTGCCGTATATCCACATTGGATTGTGTTGCTTTGAAGTACACTCGCCCCATTTAAGAACTTTCCCATAACACATCCCCCACACTTTTCATCGTTATCTGTCAGATATACTGGTTGCTGTGATTAATTGCAAGCCTGAAACTTTACCTAAGTGACTTGATCATCTGTTATCATCATCATCAACTGTTTATTCACATATCATCCATATCATGACATTACATACAGTTTGTTTTCATCATCATACTTCATCTATTTGATACACTGCATGTGTCTGCTGATTATTCATATTCATCACTATATGGATGGAGTTTTCTCCGTGAACATTTGTCATTTCATTTTGGATTATTTTGCCGGCTTAGGTTTAGCTCAGAGCTGCATGTGGGGCCCATGTGATTTGTTTGTCTGTCCCTTGTGTGTGTGTTAGTGTTTTTTGTACTTTGCTCATGTATTTCATGTTTTACAGAGTCATTATTTATATGATGGTTTATGTATTATATGAAAATATGTTCTAATAAATTGCACATGTTTATGATAAATTATTGTATCTCATTAGTTTTCTAGTGGTTTGCTTGATATCCTGGTCTTTTGAGTTGCACCTTATTTTGGTGCAATTTTCTCTCTTAACAGTTCAGTGTATAAGTATCTTAAAATAAGCCCCCTCGACTGCCTGAAGCAGAGAAAACACAGACACCTAGATTACAAGTTTTGCACTATAGAGGGTGCGAAACCAACGCAATAAAAGTTGCGTTATTTTACCCTCCATACAGTTTTGAAAAAGCTGCCTTGTATGTGCTATATGGTTGCGATGAGCTCCATACCGAACAAAATACAATCGCTGCTTTGACGTGCTCTTGCATGCTTTCCCCATAGACATCAATAGGGAGAAATTTTTAGAAAATAATCTAGCACCTGCGATCGCGGAATGAAAAGCTCCATAATTCAACCCTATTGATGTCTATGGGGAAAAAAAAGTTATGTTTAAACCTAACACCCTAACATAAACCCCATGTCTAAACACCCCTAAGCTGCCACCTCCGACATCACCTTCACATAAATAAAGTTATTAACCCCTAATCTATAGTGATGTCGCGAACCTAAAATTTTCGGTTCGCGAACCGCGGACTCGAACTTCCGGTATTGTTCGCGAATGCGCGAACCGCGCGAACCACCATTGAATTCAATAGGCAGGCGAACTTTAAAACCTACAAGGACTCTTTCTGGCCACAATAGTGATGGAAAAGTTGTTTCAAGGGTACTAACACCTGGACTGTTGCATGCTGGAGGGGGATCCCTGGCAAAACTCCCATGGAAAATTACATAGTTGATGCAGAGTCTGCTTTTAAGCCATAATGGGTCTAAATCAACTATCATTCCCAAAGTGGCTGTCTCAAAACATCCCGGACAGAAGATAGATTGATAGTGATAGATAGGATAGATAGATATACATAGATTGATAGTTAGATAGAATCGATAGAAGAGAAATAGATAGATTTGTTAGATATATAATTACCATAATAAATTCTAATAATCAAACATGCGTTCTTGGACCCAACTAGCTTGTGTCAATTAGTACTTTTCTTAGCACTTTAATCCCTGTTCCCCCCCCCCCCCTATCGGGAGAGTTCTATATGGCCTGCCAGATTACCCTGAAAAATTATAATAATAAGGCATGTGGTCTGCTACCTATTTTAACAAGGTTGTGTTTTAAGTACTACCATTCTTAGCACTTTAATCTCTGTAACTCCCCCTATTTGGTGAGGTCTATACGGCCTGGATGATTACCCATACAAAATATAATAATAAGACATCTGCTCTTGGTCTGCGACCCATGGTAACTATGTTGTGTTAATTAGTAATGTCCTTCGCATTTTAATAGCTGTTACTCATACTCACCCTATCGGTGGAGGTCTATATGGCCTGCATGATTACCCTTACAAAATATAACAACCAAACATATGTTCTGGGACCCATGGTAAGTAGGTTGTGTTATGTAGTACTGTTCTTTGCATTTTCATACCTGTTACAACACCAAATGGTGGCAGGTCTATCTGTCCTTCATGATTAGCTGCACCCAAACCCAAAAAAAAGCCGAGTGGTCTTAGACTAACACCCATGGCTAACTCTGTTGTTTCAATTAGTACTATTCTTAGCACTTTCATCCCTGTTACGGGCGGTCTACATGGCCATCATGATTAGCCGAACAAAATACTACAATCCAACCTTTGCTCAGTCTTCATAGGCCCTTCATTGTCTGTATTTTGATAGTACAGTTCTTATTATTTTTATAGCTGATACAACACCGAATGTTGTCAGCTCTATATGGCCTGCATGATTAGCTGCACCCAATACAAAAATAAATCCAAGCGGTCTTGGATTAACACCCATGGCTAACTCTGTTGTTTCAAGTAGTACTATTCTTAGCACTTTCATCTCATCATCCCTGTTACTTCCAGGACTCTCGGTGGTGGTGGTCTACATGGCCATCATGATTAGCCTAACCAAATACTACAATCCAACCTTGGCTCAGTCTTCCTAAGGCCCTTCATTGGCTGTATTTTGGTAGTACTGTTCTTATTACTACATGGTGGTCTACATGGCCATCATGATTAGCCTAACCAAATACTACAATCCAACCTTGGCACAGTCTTCCTAAGGCCCTTCATTGGCTGTATTTTGGTAGTACTGTTCTTATTAGTTTAATAGCTGATACGACACAGAATGTTGTCAGCTCTATATGGCCTGCATGAATAGCCGCACCCAAAGCCAAAAAAAAGCCAAGCGGTTTTGCACTAACACCCATGGCTAACTCTGTTGTTTCAAGTTCTACTATTCTTAGCTCTTTCATCTCATCATCCCTGTTACTTCCAGGACTCTCGGTGGTGGTGGTCTACATGGCCATCATTATTAGCCTAACCAAATACTACAATCCAACCTTGGCCCAGTCTTCCTAAGGCCCTTCATTGGCTGTATTTTGGTAGTACTGTTCTTATTAGTTTAATAGCTGATACGACACCGAATGTTGTCAGCTCTATATGGCCTGCATGAATAGCCGCACCCAAAGCCAAAAAAAACCCAAGCGGTCTTGGATTAACACCCATGGCTAACTCTGTTGTTTCAAGTTCTACTATTCTTAGCTCTTTCATCTCATCATCCCTGTTACTTCCAGGACTCTCGTGGTGGTGGTCTACATGGCCATCATGATTAGCCTAACCAAATACTACAATCCAACCTTGGCCCAGTCTTCCTAAGGCCCTTCATTGGCTGTATTTTGGTAGTACTGTCATCCTTTTGAATAAAAGATTACAGTAAAGGCATTGATTTTAGAAACCCACAGATCATTATTTGCAACCGTGAAATTAGAAAAAAACATTGATTACAAAGCCGTGACACTTATTTATGCTCAGGCCTTTTTAATACGAGGGTCCCGGAGCCTCAACCGAAACAACAGCATGAAAGAGGAGATATGTCATCCTTTTGAATAAAAGATTACAGGAAAGGCATTGATTTTAGAAACCCACAGATCATTATTTGCAACCGTGAAATTAGAAAAAAAAAATGATTACACACCCGTGACACTTATTTATGCTCAGGCCTTTTTAATACGAGGGTCCCGGAGCCTCAACCGAAACAACAGCATGAAAGAGGAGATATGTCATCCTTTTGAATAAAAGATTACAGTAAAGGCATTGATTTTAGAAACCCACAGATCATTATTTGCAACCGTGAATTTAGAAAAAAAAAATTGATTACACACCCGTGACACTTATTTATGCTCAGGCCTTTTTAATACGAGGGTCCCGGATCCTCAACCGAAACAACAGCAAGAAAGAGGAGATATGTCATCCTTTTGAATAAAAGATTACAGTAAAGGCATTGATTTTAGAAACCCACAGATCATTATTTGCAACCGTGAATTTAGAAAAAAAAAGTGATTACACAGCCGTGACACTTATTTATGCTCAGGCCTTTTTAATACGAGGGTCCCGGAGCCTCAACCAAAACAACAGCATGAAAGAGGAGATATGTCATCCTTTTGAATAAAAGATTACAGGAAAGGCATTGATTTTAGAAAATACTCAAATATACCAAATGACATTCGTAGCTCCTGCTGTGTCCGTGATACACATGTATAAATATATATATCATATGAATATTGCCTTCATGTCTTACCCCTGTTACGGCTTCAGCTCGACACTCCCCTCCTCAATATTACTTATGTTAGCCAGAACAAACAGTCACACATGTAGTAAGATCATTGTACTTACTATCTCCAAATGATGCATACTGCCATTCCTGGGGATATTTGTCCACACTCGTCTGTTTACCGGCCAACCCTTGACCGGTCTCCGTAGCAGTGGTCCCTATGGCATGTAGCACGTGTGTGTGTGAGAAGGACTTCTACCCTCTTCCGGATTCTGGCTAAGTTGGCGTCTGACGTATGTCCAGGGGGAGGGGAGTGGTGTAGGTGAACTGGGGGAATACTCCGTTTGCGTACCCAGATGCCGTTCTTCTCGGGAGACACGATGTGCCGCTGGATATCAAAGGAAGTTCATCTGTGCCTTGCTCATGTCCTCAGCATAACCAATCAAATAATAAAGCAGCAGGCACCAGCTTGAACAATTATATACGTTCCTTTATTGGGTGATAAAATAACATGGAAGTAAACGGGTTTACAACTTCAAACCCTTCAGGCAACAACAAAGTGGATGGTGGTACTACATGTACCCTAACGCTGACGCGTTTTGGCTATTGCCTTAATCGTAGCTGAAGGGTGTCTCTACCAAACTTGTATTTAAACCATATAACATTAAATCATTGGTTAAAAATTGTACCATGTGACAGACACACCTCCACTTACCAAATCATATGATCACTCCTATGTCTTGCCTGTTCTGCTCGGTTGCCAAATCACTAACAGCACTATAAGTTAAATTATAAGTATAACACTTCACGGTCCTAGTGCTCATCTCCTATATTAACAGCCTGGTTTATCTAACATGTTGATGTGGGTATATGGGTATATGTATACTGTGTGATGTGTATGACCTTATATCATATCTTGGTGTAAAGTTCACTTTACTTTCAGAATGTTAGATAGAAATACCTATTTTATATTTTTATATCCCTAGTCATTTGCTATCCATTATAACCCATACCCTCACATATATATGTAAAAGAGATCAAAAGCCCAGCTGGAGATATTTTGAAGCACCAAATTCTTAAATTTCAGAGGAAGGTCAGACCTATTTACATTACTTATCATATATTCATAAAATAAGCTAAATGAATGAACAGCATATTTTCTTTGGACACACAGGTCAACACCAGTAATTTATTAAATCAAATTCAGAGTTGAACCCATTGGGAACTCTGGTGTTTAACCTGTGTATCCAGAAAATTTCTCTCTTAGAAAGGAGAGCTTCCATATCCCCTCCTCTATTGTCAGTGTGTACCACTTCTGCAATAGTCCATGAGAGGGATAAGGGATCTTGATTATGTTTGTCTTTGAAATGACTTACTAATGCTGTTGTTAATTTACCTTGTTTGATGTCGCTTATATGTTCCCTAATCCTGGTCCTAACTTGGCGGGTCGTTAGGCCTGTATATTGAATATTGCATAGGTCGCAGTTTAGTATATAAATTGCATACGAGGATCTGCAATTAAAAAGTGCTCTATGTGAAAAAACTTCACCGTGTAAGCACTCTTAAAGACATTCCCCATTTTTACATGTTTGCAAGCTATGCAGTTTCCATAGCTGCATTTGTATACCCCTTTAAATCTTAACCAAGAAGAGTCCCTGGTTGTGTCTTTTTTTAGTTGTGTAGGTGCTAGGTGATTCCCTAGTGTCTTTCCTCTCCTAAAAGCAAATCTACATCCTTGTGACACCACCTGTGCCAAGTCATCATCTGCTTTTAGCATTGTAAGATTTTTGCGTATGATGTTGCAGATTTGATTGTACTGTTTGCTATATTGCGTGATAAACGTTATCTGTTTGCAACCAATATCATTTTTTGTGGGCCTTACTTTTTCCTCCAAAAGGTTCATTCTGTCTCTATCCATTATTTCCTTACGTACTCTGTCTATTTCTTGTTTAGGGTACCCTCTCTCTAAGAATTTCTTAGACAACTCTTTCTCATGCTTGAAATATTCAATGTCTCTGGAACAATTTCTCTTCACTCTAGTGAATTGTCCCTTGAGAACAGATCTGAATACCTGCTTGGGATGGCTGCTCTTAGCGTGCAGCAGGGTATTCCCTGTAATCGGTTTTGTAAAGAGTTCAACCCTCACTTTTTCATCCTTTTCTTACACCTCTGAATCTGGGTCAAAAGACAATTTGACCCCCAAAGAAAAATCTGCACTAAAATCTTTGAGTGAAAATAAATATCTGGTGATTAGAACAGCAGATAAGGGGGGCTCTATAGTGTTGATGAGTAGAGATTTCTTTGTGAAGGAAGTACACAGACAGTTAGAAAATCCTCAACAATATACAATATTAGCTTTTGATCCAACTATTAGGTTTCAGAGAGAATTATCTCACCTGATAGATGATGGTAAGGAAGCAGGATTTTTAGTTGAGGATACCAGCAATTTCCTCTATAACAAAAATCCCAGGGTTCCTACCTTCAACCTTTTACCAAAGGTACACAAATCTTTGGTGAATGTTGAGGGTAGACCTATAATTAGTGGGATAGGATCTATGCTTGAGCCACTCTCTAAGTGGCTAGATTCGCTACTCCAACCATTAGTTGGGGAGCTTTTAAGCCATTTGAGAGATACAAAGCATCTTCTAAAGGAAATAGAAGAGATTACCTGGGAAGAATGCTATGGCTGGTTAACCATCGATGTTAAAGCATTATATTCATCCATTCCGCATGATCGAGGTCTGGAGTCCATTGCCTTCTTCCTCAGGAGATCCACTACCTATGATACACCTTTCATCTGGTTTGTTCTAAAAATAACAGAATATCTTTTGACACATAATTTTTTTGAGTTTGAGCAGGTATTCTATCTCCAGAGATGTGGCACGGCTATGGGGGCGAAATTCGCCCCCTCATACGCCAACCTATATATGGGTTGGTGGGAGCTGTGCCACATTTTTGGAGATAGTAATAAATTCAAGGACAATATTGTCTATTATCGTCGTTATATAGACGACCTGCTCATTGTCTGGAAAGGCAACAAAGAGGAAGCACAGGATTTTGTAAATAGTTTGAACATAAACAATGCCAACCTCCAATTCACATATGAATATGGGGAGTCCAAGATAAATTACTTGGATGTAACTCTCCTAGGAGAAAAGGATGAAAAAGTGAGGGTTGAACTCTTTACAAAACCGATTACAGGGAATACCCTGCTGCACGCTAAGAGCAGCCATCCCAAGCAGGTATTCAGATCTGTTCTCAAGGGACAATTCACTAGAGTGAATAGAAATTGTTCCAGAGACATTGAATATTTCAAGCATGAGAAAGAGTTGTCTAAGAAATTCTTATAGAGAGGGTACCCTAAACAAGAAATAGACAGAGTACGTAAGGAAATAATGGATAGAGACAGAATTAACCTTTTGGAGGATAAAGTAAGGCCCACAAAAAATGATATTGGTTGCAAACAGATAACGTTTATCACGCAATATAGCAAACAGTACAATCAAATCTGCAACATCATACGCAAAAATCTTACAATGCTAAAAGCAGATGATGACTTGGCACAGGTGGTGTCACAAGGATGTAGATTTGCTTTTAGGAGAGGAAAGACACTAGGGAATCACCTAGCACCTACACAACTAAAAAAAGACACAACCAGGGACTCTTCTTGGTTAAGATTTAAAGGGGTATACAAATGCAGCTATGGAAACTGCATAGCTTGCAAACATGTAAAAATGGGGAATGTCTTTAAGAGTGCATACACAGGTAAAGTTTTTTCACATAGAGCACTTTTTAATTGCAGATCCTCGTATGCAATTTATATACTAAACTGCGACCTATGCAATATTCAATATACAGGCCTAACAACCCGCCAAGTTAGGACCAGGATTAGGGAACATATAAGCGACATCAAACAAGGTAAATTAACAACAGCATTAGTAAGTCATTTCAAAGACAAACATAATCAAGATCCCCTATCCCTCTCATGGACTATTGCAGAAGTGGTACACACTGACAATAGAGGAGGGGATATGGAAGCTCTCCTTTCTAAGAGAGAAATTTTCTGGATACACAGGTTAAACACCAGAGTTCCCAATGGGTTCAACTCTGAATTTGATTTAATAAATTACTGGTGTTGACCTGTGTGTCCAAAGAAAATATGCTGTTCATTCATTTAGCTTATTTTATGAATATATGATAAGTAATGTAAATAGGTCTGACCTTCCTCTGAAATTTAAGAATTTGGTGCTTCAAAATATCTCCAGCTGGGCTTTTGATCTCTTTTACATATATATGTGAGGGTATGGGTTATAATGGATAGCAAATGACTAGGTATATAAAAATATAAAATAGGTATTTCTATCTAACATTCTGAAAGTAAAGTGAACTTAACACCAAGATATGATATAAGGTCATACACATCACACAGTATACATATACCCATATACCCACATCCACATGTTAGATAAACCAGGCTGTTAATATAGGAGATGAGCACTAGGACCGTGAAGTGTTATACTTATAATTTAACTTATAGTGCTGTTAGTGATTTGGCAACCGAGCAGAACAGGCAAGACATAGGAGTGATCATATGATTTGGTAAGTGGAGGTGTGTCTGTCACATGGTACAATTTTTAACCAATGATTTAATGTTATATGGTTTAAATACAAGTTTGGTAGAGATACCCTTCAGCTACGATTACGGCAATAGTCGAAACGCGTCAGCGTTAGGGTACATGTAGTACCACCATCCACTTTGTTGTTGCCTGAAGGGTTTGAAGTTGTAAACCCGTTTACTTCCATGTTATTTTATCACCCAATAAAGGAACGTATATAATTGTTCAAGCTGGTGCCTGCTGCTTTATTATTTGATTGGTATTGATTTTAGAAACCCACAGGTCATTATTTGCAACCGTGAAATTAGAAAAAAACATTGATTACACAGCCGTGACACTTATTTATGCTCATGCCTTTTTAATACGAGGGTCCCGGAGCCTCAACCGAAACAACAGCATGAAAGAGGAGATATGTCATCCTTTTGAATAAAAGATTACAGGAAAGGCATTGATTTTAGAAACCCACAGATCATTATTTGCAACCGTGAAATTAGAAAAAAACATTCATTAGACAGCCGTGACACTTATTTATGCTCAGGCCTTTTTAATACGAGGGTCCCGGAGCCTCAACCGAAACAACAGCATGAAAGAGGAGATATGTCATCCTTTTGAATAAAAGATTACAGGAAAGGCATTGATTTTAGAAACTCACAGATCATTTATATGACCCGTGTAATAGAAAAAAACATTCATTAGACACCGGTTACACTTATTTATCCTCAGGCCTTGTTAATATGAGGGTCCCGGAGCCGCAACTGAAACAACAGCATGAAAGAGGACATATGTCAATCTTTTTGAATTATAGATTACAGGAAAGGCATTGATTTTAGAAACACTGAGATAATTACTTGCAACCGGGAAATAAAAAAAAAACATTGAACAGACACCCAGTACACTTTATTATCCATAGGCCTTTTCAGCAAAGGCTCCAGGACCCTCAACAAAAACAAGAGCAGGGAGCTGGGCATAGGAGTACAATGGAGTGTGACAATAATAATCTGAGGTGAAGATTGCATAGTTGTGGCATTTTAATTTTGTTATCGTGGGAACGTAGTACTTGCAATGACCTTGCTCTGGTGAATCCATATCGCAAATGTGTTATTTAAGGCACTGTTTGTCTATTTTTTTGAATATCAGCATTTGGTAAATGAAGCTCAACTTAAGGCTGGTGAGAAACGACCTTTCTTCTGGCTGTTTGCAAATGTTGTGGCTCTGGACAAACATGGGAATAAGGGGCCATCAGCCATATTCTGCACGCAACCCCTGTGATGATTGACGATAAACATGTGTCACCTGCAAGCAGAGCTCGTTACTTCTGTCTAAATCATCTTCCTGGTATGGACAGGCCACTGTTTCCCACAGCAAGTACGAATTTTGAAATACAAGATTGTCTTGAGTATGGTAGGAAACCAAAGTTTATTTAATTCAGTACTATCTATCACCACAAAAAATGAACTTCTTGAAGCAACAAAAATGCCAGCAATGTCATGTGCTTATGGATGACAAGGACGTCATGTCCTTTGGTGCACAGAGATGGAGACAATTTTTGCCCTCCCTGTACACTACCCAGATGTCTCAAACATCACCAGAAACACAATACAGCCACTCTTGTGAAGTTCCTGGAGTGTTCCGGTAGCCATCTCTTTGCACTCCTAAAGGAATACTTTATCAGTGTTTTTGTATACATCCGACAACAGCTTCGGAGACTGTGGTGACGCACATGTTATTTACTGTTGTTCCAGCTGTGGCAATATCAATTGGCATGAAAAAGTTAAGATTTGTGGGTTGGGGAGCCTATAGCTGTTAAGGTAGGACGTGTGTTTGAGGAGCTCCAGGTCTTACAAGTTACTTTGGAGTTAGTTTTCAACCTTAATTTAATTTTCTTTTTGGGATTCATAGTCACACTTTCTGGGGCTATCCAAGAGGAGCCTGGTAAAAGCAGTAGTAGTCACCCCTTATATCAACGGGTAACGAGATCTGTTTTTTGCCTTTCCAATATTGGGCCGTACCCCAAACTAATCCTGAATGAAAAAAAAATAATTAAAATTTGAACTAGTGACGCACATTTTATGCACGTTGTGGCAATTGCAATTTGCAATAAAAATAATCTGCTAACAACAACCACTACCTACGACCACACCTGACTCCTGAAGTCATGCTTCAGTTATTAAGTCAAGTTAAATTATTATTTTTTTCTTTATTATGCGCAGCAGAGGCTCCAGGACCCTCGACAAAACCAGCAGCAGGAAAGAGGACATATGGCATCCTTTTGAAAAAAATGATTATAGGAAAGGCATTGATTTCAGAAACACAGAGATCATTAGTTGCAAACGGTAAATCGAAAAAAACATTGATTAGACACCCAGTACACTTCTTTATCCTTAGGCCTTTTTAGCAGAGGCTCCAGGGCCCTCCACAAAACCAGCAGCTTGAAAGAGGACATATGGCATCCTTTAGAAAATTAGATTACAGGAAAGGCATTGATTTTAGAAACACAGAGATCATTAGTTGCAACCGTGAAATCACAAAAAACTTCGATTATACACCAAGTACACTTATTTATCCTTAGGCCTTTTTAGCACAGGCTCCAGGACCCTCCACAAAACCAGCAGCATGAAAGAGGACATATGGCATCCTTTAGAAAATCAGATTACAGGAAAGGCATTGATTTTAGAAACACAGAGATCATTAGTTGCAACCGTGAAATCTAAAAAAAAATAGATTATACACCCAGTACACTTATTTATCCTTAGGCCTTTTTAGAAGAGTGTCCCGGAGCCTCAACAGAAAGAACAGCATGAAAGAGGACATATGGCATCCTTTTGAAAAATAGATTACAGGAAAGGCATTGATTTTAGAAAGACAGAAAAAAATTGTTACAAACGGGAAATCTAAAAAAAACATTGAATAGACACCCAGTACACTTCTTTATCCTTCGGCCTTTTTAGCAGAGGCTCCAGGACACTCAACAAAACCAGCAGTAGGAAAGAGGACATATGGCATCCTTTGTGAAAAAAAGATTATAGGAAAGGCATTGATTTTAGAAACCCGGGGATAATTTGTAGCAACCGTGAATTTTAATTAAAAAAAAATGATTGGATGGACACCCAGTACAATTCTTTCTCCCTAGGCCTTTTTATAAGAGGGTCCAGGACCCTCAAACAAAACACCAGCAGGAAAGGGGACATATGGCATACTTTTTAACAATAGAGTAAGAGTACAGGAAAGGCATTGATTTTAGAAACCCATAGATAATTTTTTGCAAATGTAAATTTGAATCAAAAAAATGATTCGATGGACACCCAGTACACCACTTTCTCCTTAGGCCTTTTTATAAGAGGGTCCTGGACCCTCAAAAAAAACACCAGCAGGAAAGAGGACATATGGCATACTTTTGAAAATTAGATTACAGGAAAGGCATTGATTTTAGAAACACAGAGATCAGTTATATGACCCGGGAAATAGAAAAAAAACATTGATTGGACACCCAGTACACTTCTTTATCCTTAGTCCTTTTTATAAGAGTGTCCCGGAGCCTCAACAGAAAGAACAGCATGAAATAGGACATATGGCATCCTTTTGAAAAATAGATTACAGGAAAGGCATTGATTTTTGAAAGACAGAAAAATTTTGTTACAACCGTGAAATCTAAAAAAACATTGAATAGACACTTCTTTATCCTTAGGCCTTTTTAGCAGAGGCTCCAGGACACTCAACAAAACCAGCAGTAGGAAAGAGGACATATGGCATCCTTTGTGAAAAAAAAGATTATAGGAAAGGCATTGATTTTAGAAACCCGGGGATAATTTGTTGCAACCGTGAATTTTAATTAAAAAAAATGATTGGATGGACACCCAGTACAATTCTTTATCCATAAGGCCTTTTTATAAGAGGGTCCAGGACCCTCAAACAAAAATCCAGCAGGAAAGAGGACATATGGCATACTTTTGAACAATAGAGTACAGGAAAGGCATAGATTTTAGAAACCCATAGAATTTTTTTAAAAAAATGTAAATTTGAATAAAAAAAATGATTCGATGGACAGCCAGTACACCTCTTTCTCCTTAGGCCTTTTTATAAGAGGGTCCTGGACCCTCAAAAAAAACACCAGCAGGAAAGAGGACGTATGGCATCCTTTTGAACAATAGAGTACAGGTACAGCATTGATTTTACAAACCCAGAGATCATTTTGTTCAATTGTTAAATAGAAAAATAAAAATGAGTGGCCAACCAGTACACCTTTTTCTCCTTAGGCCTTTTTATAAGAGGGTCCTGGACACTCAAAAAAAAAACACCAGCAGGAAAGAGGACATATGGCAATCTTTTTGAATTATAGATTACAGGAAAGGCATTGATTTTAGAAACACTGAGATAATTACTTGCAACCGGGAAATAAAAAAAAAACATTGAACAGACACCCAGTACACTTTATTATCCATAGGCCTTTTCAGCAAAGGCTCCAGGACCCTCAACAAAAACAAGAGCAGGGAGCTGGGCATAGGAGTACAATGGAGTGTGACAATAATAATCTGAGGTGAAGATTGCATAGTTGTGGCATTTTAATTTTGTTATCGTGGGAACTTAGTACTTGCAATGACCTTGCTCTGGTGAATCCATATCGCAAATGTGTTATTTAAGGCACTGTTTGTCTATTTTTTTGAATATCAGCATTTGGTAAATGAAGCTCAACTTAAGGCTGGTGAGAAACGACCTTTCTTCTGGCTGTTTGCAAATGTTGTGGCTCTGGACAAACATGTGAATAAGGGGCCATCAGCCATATTCTGCACGCAACCCCTGTGATGATTGACGATAAACATGTGTCACCTGCAAGCAGAGCTCGTTACTTCTGTCTAAATCATCTTCCTGGTATGGACAGGCCACTGTTTCCCACAGCAAGTACGAATTTTGAAATACAAGATTGTCTTGAGTATGGTAGGAAACCAAAGTTTATTTAATTCAGTACTATCTATCACCACAAAAAATGAACTTCTTGAAGCAACAAAAATGCCAGCAATTTCATGTGCTTATGGATGACAAGGACGTCATGTCCTTTGGTGCACAGAGATGGAGACGATTTTTGCCCTCCCTGTACACTACCCAGATGTCTCAAACATCACCAGAAACACAATACAGCCACTCTTGTGAAGTTCCTGGAGTGTTCCGGTAGCCATCTCTTTGCACTCCTAAAGGAAACTTTATCAGTGTTTTTGTATACATCCGACAACAGCTTCAGAGACTGTGGTGACGCACATGTTATTTACTGTTGTTCCAGCTGTGGCAATATCAATTGGCATGAAAAAGTTAAGATTTGTGGGTTGGGGAGCCTATAGCTGTTAAGGTAGGACGTGTGTTTGAGGAGCTCCAGGTCTTACAAGTTACTTTGGAGTTAGTTTTCAACCTTAATTTAATTTTCTTTTTGGGATTCATAGTCACACTTTCTGGGGCTATCCAAGAGGAGCCTGGTAAAAGCAGTAGTAGTCACCCCTTATATCAACGGGTACCGAGATCTGTTTTTTGCCTTTCCAATATTGCGTCGTACCCCAAACTAATCCTGAATGAAAAAAAAATAATTAAAATTTGAACTAGTGACGCACATTTTATGCACGCTGTGGCAATTGCAATTTGCAATAAAAATAATCTGCTAACAACAACCACTACCTACGACCACACCTGACTCCTGAAGTCATGCTTCAGTTATTAAGTCAAGTTAAATTATTATTTTTTTCTTTATTATGCGCAGCAGAGGCTCCAGGACCCTCGACAAAACCAGCAGCAGGAAAGAGGACATATGGCATCCTTTTGAAAAAAATGATTATAGGAAAGGCATTGATTTCAGAAACACAGAGATCATTAGTTGCAAACGGTAAATCGAAAAAAACATTGATTAGACACCCAGTACACTTCTTTATCCTTAGGCCTTTTTAGCAGAGGCTCCAGGGCCCTCCACAAAACCAGCAGCTTGAAAGAGGACATATGGCATCCTTTAGAAAATTAGATTACAGGAAAGGCATTGATTTTAGAAACACAGAGATCATTAGTTGCAACCGTGAAATCACAAAAAACTTCGATTATACACCAAGTACACTTATTTATCCTTAGGCCTTTTTAGCACAGGCTCCAGGACCCTCCACAAAACCAGCAGCATGAAAGAGGACATATGGCATCCTTTAGAAAATCAGATTACAGGAAAGGCATTGATTTTAGAAACACAGAGATCATTAGTTGCAACCGTGAAATCTAAAAAAAAATAGATTATACACCCAGTACACTTATTTATCCTTAGGCCTTTTTAGAAGAGTGTCCCGGAGCCTCAACAGAAAGAACAGCATGAAAGAGGACATATGGCATCCTTTTGAAAAATAGATTACAGGAAAGGCATTGATTTTAGAAAGACAGAAAACATTTGTTACAAACGGGAAATCTAAAAAAAACATTGAATAGACACCCAGTACACTTCTTTATCCTTCGGCCTTTTTAGCAGAGGCTCCAGGACACTCAACAAAACCAGCAGTAGGAAAGAGGACATATGGCATCCTTTGTGAAAAAAAGATTTTAGGAAAGGCATTGATTTTAGAAACCCAGGGATAATTTGTTGCAACCGTGAATTTTAATTAAAAAAAATGATTGGATGGACACCCAGTACAATTCTTTCTCCCTAGGCCTTTTTATAAGAGGGTCCAGGACCCTCAAACAAAACACCAGCAGGAAAGGGGACATATGGCATACTTTTTAACAATAGAGTAAGAGTACAGGAAAGGCATTGATTTTAGAAACCCATAGATAATTTTTTGCAAATGTAAATTTGAATCAAAAAAATGATTCGATGGACACCCAGTACACCACTTTCTCCTTAGGCCTTTTTATAAGAGGGTCCTGGACCCTCAAAAAAAACACCAGCAGGAAAGAGGACATATGGCATACTTTTGAAAATTAGATTACAGGAAAGGCATTGATTTTAGAAACACAGAGATCAGTTATATGACCCGGGAAATAGAAAAAAAACATTGATTGGACACCCAGTACACTTCTTTATCCTTAGTCCTTTTTATAAGAGTGTCCCGGAGCCTCAACAGAAAGAACAGCATGAAATAGGACATATGGCATCCTTTTGAAAAATAGATTACAGGAAAGGCATTGATTTTTGAAAGACAGAAAAATTTTGTTACAACCGTGAAATCTAAAAAAACATTGAATAGACACTTCTTTATCCTTAGGCCTTTTTAGCAGAGGCTCCAGGACACTCAACAAAACCAGCAGTAGGAAAGAGGACATATGGCATCCTTTGTGAAAAAAAAGATTATAGGAAAGGCATTGATTTTAGAAACCCGGGGATAATTTGTTGCAACCGTGAATTTTAATTAAAAAAAATGATTGGATGGACACCCAGTACAATTCTTTATCCATAAGGCCTTTTTATAAGAGGGTCCAGGACCCTCAAACAAAAAACCAGCAGGAAAGAGGACATATGGCATACTTTTGAACAATAGAGTACAGGAAAGGCATAGATTATAGAAACCCATAGAATTTTTTTTAAAAAAATGTAAATTTGAATAAAAAAAATGATTCGATGGACAGCCAGTACACCTCTTTCTCCTTAGGCCTTTTTATAAGAGGGTCCTGGACCCTCAAAAAAAACACCAGCAGGAAAGAGGACTGTTACAGAAGCATTAGTTATTTTGTTGTGAAGAGCTTATTTCCCAGCAGCAATGCCTGAACCAGCAAGCCAGCGCCTAAGAAGGGCTCCAAGAAAACCGTAACAAGTATCATTTCATAAAGAGTTAACTCTTTTTTTTTTCAGCTTTTAGAAACTATTGTCTAATCACCTCTGGAGCCAGACTGCTAATTGATAAGATGAACTTGTAAACTTGTTATCTTAAGTACTGTAATCCTATTGTGGCCTGTCAAAGGACAGTGCTCTCTATCTAAATGTGTGATGGGGGATTTTGTGCTTCCCCCCCTCTCCCCCTGGGAGTGCCCTGTGTGCATGTAACCTTAATAAAAAGCAGACTGGGCATCCCAGTCCTGAGTTCTTGTTTGACCCTCAATCGCAGCGTTGACTCGTTTTTGTGGGCAGAAGGGTATCCTAGCTGTACTGCAGCTAAGGGAGATTATTCTATATTTGCGAGACTCATATAGAATACTATGGAAAGCAGCTTCTCCCCTCTTTAGCAATAGGGATCCAGGCTACTAAGCGGTCCATCTCTCAGCGAGACTAAGGGTAACCGTAACATTTGGCGGCAGCGGCTGGATTTTCCTGGATTTCCTAGGAGAGTTACAGAACGGATGGAGAGCGCTTACGAAAAATTGAAGCGTACAACCCTAAAGGATTTACTTGAAAGCAGAGGGGGGTACGCCAGCAATCGGCCGAGGAGAGAGCTGATCGCAGAATTGACCGAACTGGATCAGAGCTTCACAATGGCGGAAACACCGACCACGATTTGTGACGAAAAAAACAGGATTGTTCGGGAAAGGCTCTCATTATACGGGCCGAACCCCTCCATGGAATTGGTACAGCAGTTGATGGCGGAGGCGGACGAGGATATACGAGAGACTCGAGCCCACGAACTCAACCTAGCGAACGCACACCGCAATGCTGAAGCCCCGCAGGTAATCATCCCTGTCGAAAATGCTGGGAGGCCCAAGATACCCTATGCGGCATTTCGACCCTTCCTAGAGAGCGAGACAGGGATTGATTAATATTTGGCGGACTTCGAAAGGCAATGTGCCCTGCACCAGATTCCCAACAGAGAGTGGCCCATGATATTGTCTGGGAAACTATCCGGGCGAGCCCTGGAAGCCTTTCGTACTCTGGGTGCTGAGGAAGTGACACAGTATGAGCTAGTTAAGGAGACACTGTTGCGACGGTACGCTGTAACTCCGGACACGTATCGCCGACAGTTTCGGGGCACGGAAAAGAAGCCTAACGATACCCATATGGAATGGGCGCACCGAATGCGGAGAGCGGCAAATCACTGGCTGAGCGGAAGTAAAGCGGTGACTGGGGAGGAAATTTTACAATTGTTTCTCTTAGAACATTTTTATAATGGCATGGAACAGCAAGGGAAGGAATGGCTGCGAGACAGGCGGCCTTCTACCTTAGAAGAAGCAGCCAAATTGGCCGATGAACATTATGACTCCCGTCTTCACGAACCCATGAACTACCGAGCTCCAGCACGGGTCGAACCCAGAGAGGTTTACCGTGCACCCCCTCGTGCTGAATTCCGAGCGCCGGTGCCCACAGGGCCCGTCCGACACTCAGGACCACCCAATAACAGCTCTGAGCGTCCCAGACCGACTTGCCACCGATGCAAGCAACCAGGGCATTTCATGGCTAGCTGCCCCCTTAATACGCACCAGACACCCAGGAATTACAATTACCCCTCTGGGTCCTAGCGTCCGGCCCGGACCCTCTGTGTTAACCAAGAGGCCCCTATGGAGGGATATGTGGGGCCGCTTCACGAGGCAGACCCTGTATATGCTGCCTCAGATAACCGCCAGCACCATCGGCAGAGGGTATGGCTCGAGGGGCGATCTACCGAGGTATTGCGAGACACAGGGGCTACTATCACGCTGGTACAGAGTCATTTGGTGCCAGAGCACAAGCGATCCGGACAGACTGTGGCCGTTAGAGTGGCGGGGGGGGATGTGTACAAAATTCCAACAGCTAAAGTGCATCTTGATTGGGGAGCGGGAAAGGGGGCTGTGAACGTGGGCCTAATGGATAATTTACCTGCCGAAGTACTACTGGGCAACGATTTGGGCCCCATGACTTCTGCCTATGCTCCAGTATGCAACAACGAGGCGGACCCAGTGACTACACGGGCCCAAGCCCGGACGGAGCGAGAGCTCTCACCAGTGCGGGAGACACAGGTAAGACCTACCCCGACCTTGCCTGACAGGTTAGGCCCCATACCCTGGGACACCCCAGATGCTTTCGAGGCAGAGTCTAAGACTG
The DNA here is from genome assembly GCF_027579735.1 of Bombina bombina. Taxonomy (NCBI): domain Eukaryota; kingdom Metazoa; phylum Chordata; class Amphibia; order Anura; family Bombinatoridae; genus Bombina; species Bombina bombina. Next base: position 353,733,579 of record NC_069506.1, on the reverse strand, counting down.
ACCCGACCTTACAAAAGTACCGGGAATGAGCAGAGACCGGAGGGGGCGGGGCAGATAACGAAACATTCTTATGGGAAAAAGGGAAACTATACCGCTGGACAGAGAAAAGGGGACAGCGTAGGCGACAGCTGGTAGTGCCCCACAAATACCGTCAAGAAATCCTCAAAATAGGCCACGACATCCCCTTAGCAGGCCACCTAGCCGTTACCCGTACCCTACACCGCATTACTCACACGTTCTTTTGGCCAGGGGTGCACGCTGACGTTAGAACTTACTGTAACACCTGCGATGTGTGTCAACGAGTAGGAAGGCGAGGCGATCACCCTAAAGCCCAGCTAGTAAATATGCCCATTGTAGAGGAACCCTTCAGCCGGGTTGCTATTGACCTAGTGGGACCACTGCCTACCCCTAGTCCCTCCGGTAAGCGATACATTCTTACCGTAGTGGACTACGCTACCAGGTACCCAGAGGCTGTCGCCCTATCCAACATACAAGCGGATACGGTAGCGAATGCACTAGTACAGGTCCAAAAGAAATCCTATCCGACCGAGGCACCCAATTTACGGCTGAATTGACCCAACAACTCTGGCAGGTTTGCAAAATTAAGTCCCTCCTGAGCTCCCCATACCACCCCCAGACGAACGGGCTGTGTGAGAGGTTCAATGGGACCCTCAAGCAAATGCTCAAGACGTTCACTCAGGAATACCGAGACTGGGAACGCTTCCTGCCGCACCTCCTATTTGCTTATCGGGAGGTGCCCCAGGAAACGACAGGGTTCTCTCCCTTCGAGTTGCTCTACGGAAGAAAGGTACGGGGACCCCTAAACCTGATCCGGGAGCACTGGGAGGGAGAGATGGAGGCTGACGGTGTTCCAATTGTGCCATACGTGCTGGAACTCAGGGACCGAATGGAGCAATTAGCCAAATCCGTGCGGGCTAATCTCCAGTTGGCCCAGAGAAGACAGAAAGGATGGTACGATCGGGGGGCCCGAAAGAGAATCTTCACCATAGGACAAAAGGTGTTAGTACTTAAGCCGGTGAAGACAGACAAATTGCAGGCGTCCTGGCAGGGTCCCTACCAGATCGTAGAGAAAAGGGGAGACACCACTTATGTGATAGCTAGCTGCAACGACAACAATCTTAGAAAGACATTCCATGTAAACATGCTCAAGGAATATTTTGAGCGACCAGAGAACGTGACGGCCGTATGTTGTTCCCCTCAGGAAGACCCCGACAGTTTACCCATTCCAGACCTATTAGAAAAGAGCCTCCCCACAGGTATAGTGGCGCAGGTTCAGATAGGGAACCGACTTAGCCCCACTGAAAGGGAGCAGCTCAACCAACTCCTCCAGTCCAAACACCTCACCTTCTCCCCGAAGCCAGGGTACACTACTTTAACCACCCACCAGGTAGATACTCCGGGACAAGCTCCCTTGCGCCAGGCTCCGTACCGAATCCCCGAAGCAGTTAGGACAGGAATGAAGAAGGAGATCGATGAGATGCTCCAGCTCAGGGTAATTGAGCCCTCCGATAGTCCCTGGGCCTCCCCAGTTGTCTTGGTGCCCAAGAAAGATGGGACCACCCGGTTCTGCGTAGACTATCGGAGGCTCAATGAAAAGACCGTGACGGACGCTTACCCTATGCCCAGGGTAGACGAGCTACTCGATCGTATAGCCAGGGGAAATTACCTGACCACTATTGACCTCTGCAAAGGTTACTGGCAGATTCCCCTGGCCCCGGAGGCTATCCCCAAGTCGGCATTCGTCACCCCATTCGGCTTATATCAGTTTAGGGTAATGCCGTTTGGGATGAAGAATGCCCCAGCTACATTCCAGCGCTTGGTGGATAGGCTCCTGGATGGCTTCCAGAGTTTTGCTTGCGTCTACCTGGACGACATAGCGATCCACAGTGAGTCCTGGGAGGACCACTTAGCTCATGTGGGAATGGTTCTGGATCAGATCCGGGCTGCTGGCCTGACTCTGAAGCCAGAAAAATGCCACTTTGGGATGGCCGAGGTACAGTACCTGGGTCACCGGGTGGGGTGTGGAAAGCAGCGACCAGAGCCGGCCAAAATAGAAGCTGTCGCCAATTGGCCCACCCCCATCACTAAGACTCAGGTCCTAGCCTTCCTGGGCACGGCAGGGTACTATAGACGGTTCGTACCAGACTACAGCACACTTGCCAAACCCCTGACTGACTTGACCAAGAAGAACTTACCTCGACAGGTCCTGTGGTCTCCCCACTGTGAAACGGCTTTCCAGGCTCTCAAAAATGCTCTAATTAACGCTCCTGTCTTGGCGGCCCCAGCCCTTAACAAACGTTTTATCATCCATACAGATGCTTCCATGTTCGGGCTGGGAGCCGTCCTCAGCCAAGTAGGCGAAGATGGAGGGGAGCATCCAGTTGCCTACATCAGCCGGAAGCTCCTGCCCCGCGAAGTCAGCTATGCAGCGGTCGAAAAGGAGTGTTTGGCTTTGGTGTGGGCATTAAAGAAATTGACTCCCTATTTATATGGTCAGGAGTTCACTCTGGTCACCGACCATAACCCATTGGTGTGGCTGAACCGGGTCTCTGGAGATAACGGCAGGCTATTACGTTGGAGCTTATCGTTGCAACCCTTCAATTTCACCATTACTTACAGACCTGGGAAACAGAATGGCAACGCCGACGGGTTGTCCAGACAAACTGACCTCAGCCCCGCATAACCAGCGGTCTGGACAGCCTTAGTCTGCCCCGAAAAGGGGTCAGACCGTGTCTGCCAGAGTGTTCCACAGAAAGGGAGCACTGTTACAGAAGCATTAGTTATTTTGTTGTGAAGAGCTTATTTCCCAGCAGCAATGCCTGAACCAGCAAGCCAGCGCCTAAGAAGGGCTCCAAGAAAACCGTAACAAGTATCATTTCATAAAGAGTTAACTCTTTTTTTTTCAGCTTTTAGAAACTATTGTCTAATCACCTCTGGAGCCAGACTGCTAATTGATAAGATGAACTTGTAAACTTGTTATCTTAAGTACTGTAATCCTATTGTGGCCTGTCAAAGGACAGTGCTCTCTATCTAAATGTGTGATGGGGGATTTTGTGCTTCCCCCCCTCTCCCCCTGGGAGTGCCCTGTGTGCATGTAACCTTAATAAAAAGCAGGCTGGGCATCCCAGTCCTGAGTTCTTGTTTGACCCTCAATCGCAGCATTGACTCGTTTTTGTGGGCAGAAGGGTATCCTAGCTGTACTGCAGCTAAGGGAGATTATTCTATATTTGCGAGACTCATATAGAATACTATGGAAAGCAGCTTCTCCCCTCTTTAGCAATAGGGATCCAGGCTACTAAGCGGTCCATCTCTCAGCGAGACTAAGGGTAACCGTAACAAGGACGTATGGCATCCTTTTGAACAATAGAGTACAGGTACAGCATTGATTTTACAAACCCAGAGATCATTTTGTTCAATTGTTAAATAGAAAAATAAAAATGAGTGGCCAACCAGTACACCTTTTTCTCCTTAGGCTTTTTTATAAGAGGGTCCTGGACACTCAAAAAAAACACCAGCAGGAAAGAGGACGTATGGCATCCTTTTGAAACAATAGAGTACAGGTACGGCATTGATTTTACAAAACCAGAGATAATTTTGGTCAAATGAGAAATAGAAAATAAAAAAGAGTGGACACCCAGTACACCTCTTTCACCTTAGGCCTTTTTATAAGAGTGTCCAGGGCCCTCAAACAAAATACCAGCAGGAAAGAGAACATATGGCATACTTTGGAACAATAGAGTACTGGTACGGCATTGATTTGTGAAACCCACAGATAATTGTTTGTAAAAGTGAAATAGCACCAAAAACCATGATTGGACTCCCACTCCAGGTTGTTCTCCTTCAGCTTTTTTATAAGAGGGTCCAGCACCCTCAACAGAAACAACTGCAGGAAACACCACCACATATGCCATCCTTTTGCACAAGCGAGTACAGGTATGGCATCCATTTTAGAAACCCAAAGATAATTGAGAGGAACCAGGAACATTTTTCTAAAAACTGGATGGGGCACCCATTACTACAGGTTGTTCTCCTTCAGCCTTTTTATATCATGGGCCACGACCCGCAACAGGCACAACAGCATGAAACACAACATATGCCACCTTTTTGCACAATAGAGTACAGGTATGTCATAGATGGAACACGGAGATAATTTAGAGCAACCAAGAGACGGATAAAGATGCTTGGTCAGTCCTACTCTTTCAAATTTGTTGCATTTTGCGTTCAATTGAATGGTACACCGGATATGAGTGGTGTGTAAAGTTGTACAATTCATAACAGTTTAATCACTAGTGTTATGTGCATTATTTTTTTTATTTGAGTTTTGTACCCACAGAGATGCAGCAGAGGCCAGAAAAATTAGGAATTTACAAATGACTGGAAAAATTGGGGTATTGTTGGAGCAACTGCTGTAGCAGCGGCCAGAAAAATTGATGTTTGTAAAACATTTATAAAGTGCCCTAAAAGCTTGTGGCTTGAACACTAGTTGTTGGCGGATAAGTCAAGCAAGTCCTCCGTCTTTATAACCAAAAAAAAAAGGCCAGCCTGTGTACCAGTTGTAGCCCAAGGCAGCTCATATCATCATCAGTAGTTTTTTATTCAAATGTATCGCCCAATGTCAGTCCCTTCGGGATCCAGCCCTCATTCATTTTTATAAAAGTGAGATAGTCAAGGCATTTTTGACCTAGGCGACTTCTCTTCTCAGTGACAAAACCTCCTGCTGCACTAAAAGTCCTTTCGGACAGGACACTTGAAGCGGGGCAGGCCAGAAGTTCCATTGCAAATTGGGATAGCTCAGGCCACAAGTCCAGCCTGCACACCCAGTAGTCAAGGGGTCCATCACTCCTGAGAGTGTCGAGATCCGCAGTTAAAGCTAGGTAGTCTGCTACCTGTCGGTTGAGTCTTTCTCTAAGGCTGGATCCCGAAAGGCTCTGATGGTGCATGGGAGTAAAAAGGTACGCATGTCCTCCATCAACAAGACGTCAGGAAAGCGCCAGGTCCTTGCCGCCGTGGTCGTGGGAGGAGGAGGATTAATTTCATCTCTTCCCCTGTTACATTCCCGTGGTGCTGTGACATCACCCTTATACGCTGTGTAAAGCATAGTTTTTAATTTCTTATGAAAATTCTCCATCCTTTCCGACTTGCGGGAATTTGGTAACATTTCAGGCACTTTATGCTTATACTGGGGGTCGAGGAGTGTGGACACCCAGTACAGGTCGTTCTCCTTCAGCTTTTTTATACGAGGGTCCCTCAACAGGCACGACAGCATGAAAGAACCCATTTGAACAAGGTTGGATGCTGAGCTAATCATGTCGCGTTCCTCCTCCTCACTGATCTCACTGATGGTATCTTCTTCCCCCCAGCCACGTACAACACCACGGGTACCAGAGAGGTGACAACAACGAGCACCCTGGGATGACTGTTGTGCTCGGTCTTCCTCCTCCTCATCCTCCCCAAAGCCACATTCCTCCTCTGACTCCTCTTCCTCACAATCCTCTTCCTGCGTTGCCGCAGGTCCAGCAAGCAATGCTGATTCGGCTGTTTGCGGGGGTGATGGACACCACAACTCTCCCGCTTCCTCTTCACACTCATCTACTGCCTGATCCAGCACTCTTCGCAAGGCACGCTCCAGGAAGAAAACAAATGGTATGATGTCGCTGATGGTGCCTTCGGTGCGACTGACAAGGTTTGTCACCTCCTCAAAAGGACGCATGAGCCTACAGGCATTGCGCATGAGCGTCCAGTAATTTGGCAAAAATATCCCCAGCTCCCCAGAGGCTGTCCTAGCACCCCGGTCATACAAATACTCATTAACAGCTTTTTCTTGTTGGAGCAGGTGGTCAATCATTAGGAGTGTTGAATTCCACTGTGTCGGGCTGTCGCAAATCAAGTGCCTCACTGGCAGGTTGTTTCGACGCTGGATATCAGACAAGTGCGCCATGGCCATGTAGGAACGCCTGAAATGGCCACACACCTTTCTGGCCTGCTTCAGGATGTCCTGTAAGCCTGGGTACTTATGGACAAATCATTGTACAATCAGATTACACACATGTGCCATGCACGGCACATGTGTCAACTTGCCCAATTTCAATGCCGCCACCAAATTACTTCCATTGTCAGAAGCAACCTTGCCAATCTCCAGTTGGTGCGGAGTCAGCCACTGATCCACCTGTGCGTTCAGGGCGGTCAGGAGTGCTGGTGCGGTGTGACTCTCCGCTTTCAGGCAAGTCAACCCCAAGACGGCGTGACACTGCAGTACCCGGGATGTAGCATAGTACCTGGGGAGCTGGGGGGTGTCATAGATGTGGAGCAAGACGCAGAAGTTGAAGAGGACTCAGCCGAGGAAGAGGTTATGGAAGAGGATGGAGTAGGAGTTGTAGAGGAGGTAGCAGCAGGCCTGCCTGCAAGTCGTGGCGGTGTCACCAACTCTTCTGCAGAGCCACGCATTCCATGCTTGTCAGAAGTCAGCAGGTTTACCCAATGCACAGTGTAGGTGATATACCTGCCCTGACCATGCTTTGCAGACCAGCTATCCGTGGTCATATGGACCCTTGCCCCAACGCTGTGTGCCAGACATGCCATAACTTCCTTTCTCACAACAGAGTACAGGTTTGGGATTGCCTTTTGTGAAAAGAAATTTCTGCCAGGTACCTTCCACTGCGGTGTCCCAATAGATACAAATTTTTTGAAAGCATCAGACTCCACCAGCTTGCATGGTAAAAGCTGGCGGGCTAAGAGTTCAGACAAGCCAGCTGTCAGACGCCAGGCAAGGGGGTGACTTTGAGAAATTGGCTTCTTACACTCAAACATGTCCTTGACAGACACCTGACTGTGGGCAGATGACCAGGAACTGCTACGTAAGAGAGACTGAGTGGAGGATGGTTGAGAGGGGGCAAGGAGGACAGCACTGGTTGACGTGGCTGAAGATGCTGGAGCAGGAGGGCGGCTTTCACTTTGTGTGCTGCTTCTACTCATGTGTTCTTCCCATCGGCCTTTGTGATGGGAGACCATGTGCCTTCGCAAAGCAGTTGTACCTAGGTGGCTGTTGGACTTCCCACGACTCAGTTTCTTTTGGCACAGGTTGCAAATGGCATCGCTGTTGTCAGAGGCAGACACACAAAAAAAATGCCACACTGCTGAGCTCTGCGATGATGGCATTCTGGTGGTGGCAACAGCATGCGTTGATGGGCGTTGGCGGGCTGTCTGGCTGACCCCTGGTGACGATGCATGCTGTCTGACTGTGCCACTAGCTCCTTGAGACGATCTCCCCGTGCTTCCAAATCGTCTCCTCTTCCTCCTCTCTGTCTCCCCATCTGAACTTTCCCCCTCTTCTTCTTCTCTTCTAGCAGGCACCCACGTGACATCCACCGACACATCATCATCAACCGCTTCACTTGTATCTGAAACATCAAGAAAGGAAGCAGCAGCGGGTACAACATCATCATCATCATCATCACACCGTACCTCCATGTCGGTAATGCTGCCTGACTGAGACTGATCACTATTATCTACATCCTCTGTCAATGATGGTTGCGCATCACTCATTTCTTCAAAATGATGTGTCAATAACTCCTGTGACAGATCAAGTGAAGCGGCTGTGGTGCTAGTGTTGGTGGTGGCGACAGGCGGCGGAGTGGCACTGGTCACTTGAGACCTGCCCAAAGCACAGCTGGACTTAGATGGTGCATCAAGGTTAGGAGGACTAGCAGCGGAAGCTGAAGAAGATTGGGTTTCCTGTGTTAGCCATTCAACTAGGTCCTCCTCAGAAGTTTTTGCATCCCCCTGGCACCCGGCGTCTGAACAATGTGCATATTTGTAGGGTCTAAAGGAATCACAGCACCACGACCACGGAACCTGCGGGGTGGCCTGCCTCTGCCTGTCATTTTTTTTTAAATGGACACTAACAATACTATTACACCAATTGAGTGGTGGCACTGTGAAAGTGGGCACAGTATATGCTGTGAGACTGACAACAACAAAAAAGACAGATGTTTTAAAAATCACAAATTGTTAATTTTTTGAAATATTACTAGTACTGTGGCAACAAATATGATTGTTTGGCACTATTTGGCAAATGAGCCTGTCTGGCACACACGCTGGGAGAAAGGAAACTGCAATTCAATGGCACTAGGAGACTGAAGAATCACAGTCAAAACAGTTATGATTAACAAAAATTCCAATCCTGTTACAATAAATATGAGTGGTGGCACTAATTGGCTAGTTGGGACTGGCACACAGGCAGGCAGGCACAAGGAAAATGCAATTCAAGGGCACTAGTAGACTGCAGATTGACAGTCAAAACAGTGTTGATTGACAAATTTTGCAATACTGTTAAAAGAAATATGATTGCTAGCACTAATTGGATAGTTGGGCCTGGCACACAGGCTGGCAGGCAGTAGAAAAGTGCAATTCAATGGCACAAGCAAAATGAGGATTAAGATCAACAATCAAGATTTTTTTTATTTTAATTAGTAACTATACTGTGACAACAATTAGGATTGGTGTAAATAGTTGGCAAGACGGCCTGGCACAAAAGGATGGCAGGCAGGAGGGAGATGCAATTCAAGGACACTAGGAGACTGATTAATGACAGTCAAAACAGTGATGATTGACAATTTTTGCAATACTGTTAAAAGAAATATGATTGCTGACAACAATTGGCTAGGTGGGCCTGGCTCACAGCAGGCTGCAAGGCAGGAGGAAAGTGCTATTCAATGGCACCAGCAAACTGACAATTCAAATCACAGCAACTATTACCAAAAATTTTAATTTTTAATTATTAGAATACTGTCACAACAAATAAGATTGGTGTAAATATTTTTTAAGTAGGCCTGGCACACAGGCTTGGAAGGCTGTAGAAAAGTGCAATTCAAAGGCACGAGCAAACTGAGGGTTAAGATCATCAACAATAAAGATTTTTTTAATTGTAATTAGTAACTATACTGTGACAAAATATTTGGATTGGTGTAAATAGTTGGCAAGACGGCCTGGCACAAAAGGATGGCAGGCAGGAGGGAGATGCAATTCAAGGACACTAGGAGACTGATTACTGACAGTCTAAACAGTGATGATTGACAATTTTTGCAATAATGTTAACAGAAATATGATTGCTGACAACAATTGGCTAGGTGGGCCTGGCTCACAGCAGGCTGCAAGGCAGGAGGAAAGTGCTATTCAATGGCACCATCAAACTGACGATTCAAATCACAGCAACTATTACCAAAAATTTTAATATTTAATTATTAGAATACTGTCACAACAAATATGATTGGTGTAAATATTTTTTAAGTAGGCCTGGCACACAGGCTTGGAAGGCTGTAGAAAAGTGCAATTCAAAGGCACGAGCAAACTGAGGGTTAAGATCATCAACAATAAAGATTTTTTTAATTGTAATTAGTAACTATACTGTGACAAAATATTTGGATTGGTGTAAATAGTTGGCAAGACGGCCTGGCACAAAAGGATGGCAGGCAGGAGGGAGATGCAATTCAAGGACACTAGGAGACTGATTACTGACAGTCTAAACAGTGATGATTGACAATTTTTGCAATACTGTTAACAGAAATATGATTGCTGACAACAATTGGCTAGGTGAGCCTGGCTCACAGCAGGCTGCAAGGCAGGAGGAAAGTGTTATTCAATGGCACCAGCAAACTGAGGATTCAAATCACAGCAACTATTACCAAAAATTTTAATTTTTAATTATTAGAATACTGTCACAACAAATATGATTAGTGTAAATATTTTTTAAGTAGGCCTGGCACACAGGCTTGGAAGGCTGTAGAAAAGTGCAATTCAAAGGCACGAGCAAACTGAGGGTTAAGATCATCAACAATAAAGATTTTTTTAATTGTAATTAGTAACTATACTGTGACAAAATATTTGGATTGGTGTAAATAGTTGGCAAGACGGCCTGGCACAAAAGGATGGCAGGCAGGAGGGAGATGCAATTCAAGGACACTAGGAGACTGATTACTGACAGTCTAAACAGTGATGATTGACAATTTTTGCAATAATGTTAACAGAAATATGATTGCTGACAACAATTGGCTAGGTGGGCCTGGCTCACAGCAGGCTGCAAGGCAGGAGGAAAGTGCTTTTCAATGCACCAGCAAACTGACGATTCAAATCACAGCAACTATTACCAAAAATTTTAATATTTAATTATTAGAATACTGTCACAACAAATATGATTGGTGTAAATATTTTTTAAGTAGGCCTGGCACACAGGCTTGGAAGGCTGTAGAAAAGTGCAATTCAAAGGCACGAGCAAACTGAGGGTTAAGATCATCAACAATAAAGATTTTTTTAATTGTAATTAGTAACTATACTGTGACAAAATATTTGGATTGGTGTAAATAGTTGGCAAGACGGCCTGGCACAAAAGGATGGCAGGCAGGAGGGAGATGCAATTCAAGGACACTAGGAGACTGATTACTGACAGTCTAAACAGTGATGATTGACAATTTTTGCAATACTGTTAACAGAAATATGATTGCTGACAACAATTGGCTAGGTGTGCCTGGCTCACAGCAGGCTGCAAGGCAGGAGGAAAGTGCTATTCAATGGCACCAGCAAACTGAGGATTCAAATCACAGCAACTATTACCAAAAATTTTAATTTTTAATTATTAGAATACTGTCACAACAAATATGATTGGTGTAAATATTTTTTAAGTAGGCCTGGCACACAGGCTTGGAAGCCTGTAGAAAAGTGAAATTCAAAGGCACGAGCAAACTGAGGATTAAGATCATCAACAATAAAGATTTTTTTAATTTTAATTAGTAACTATACTGTGACAAAAAATTTGGATTGGTGTAAATAGTTGGCAAGACGGCCTGGCACAAAAGGATGGCAGGCAGGAGGGAGATGCAATTCAAGGACACTAGGAGACTGATTACTGACAGTCTAAACAGTGATGATTGACAATTTTTGCAATACTGTTAACAGAAATATGATTGCTGACAACAATTGGCTAGGTGGGCCTGGCTCACAGCAGGCTGCAAGGCAGGAGGAAAGTGCTATTCAATGGCACCAGCAAACTGACGATTCAAATCACAGCAACTATTACCAAAAATTTTAATTTTTAATTATTAGAATACTGTCACAACAAATATGATTGGTGTAAATATTTTTTAAGTAGGCCTGGCACACAGGCTTGGAAGGCTGTAGAAAAGTGCAATTCAAAGGCACAAGCAAACTGAGGGTTAAGATCATCAACAATAAAGATTTTTTTAATTGTAATTAGTAACTATACTGTGACAAAAAATTTGGATTGGTGTAATTAGTTGGCAAGACAGCCTGGCACAAAAGGGTGGCAGGCAGGAGGTAGATGCAATTCAAGGAAACTAGGAGACTGATTACTGACAGTCTAAACAGTGATGATTGACAATTTTTTAAATACTGTTAACAGAAATATGATTGCTGACAACAATTGGCTAGGTAGGCCTGGCTCACAGCAGGCTGAAAGGCAGGAGGAAAGTGCTATTCAATGGCACCAGCAAACTGACGATTCAAATCACAGCAACTATTACCAAAAATTTTAATTTTTAATTATTAGAATACTGTCACAACAAATATGATTGGTGTAAATATTTTTTAAGTAGGCCTGGCACACAGGCTTGGAAGGCTGTAGAAAAGTGCAATTCAAAGGCACGAGCAAACTGAGGGTTAAGATCATCAACAATAAAGATTTTTTTAATTTTAATTAGTAACTATACTGTGACAAAAAATTAGGATTGGTGTAAATAGTTGGCAAGATGGCCTGGCACAAAAGGATGGCAGGCAGGAGGGAGATGCAATTCAAGGACACTAGGAGACTGATTACTGACAGTCTAAACAGTGATGATTGATAATTTTTGAAATACTGTTAACAGAAATATGATTGCTGACAACAATTGGCTAGGTGTGCCTGGCTCACAGCAGGCTGCAAGGCAGGAGGAAAGTGCTATTCAATGGCACCAGCAAACTGAGGATTCAAATCACAGCAACTTTTACCAAAAATTTTAATTTTTAATTATTAGAATACTGTCACAACAAATATGATTGGTGTAAATATTTTTTAAGTAGGCCTGGCACACAGGCTTGGAAGGCTGTAGAAAAGTGCAATTCAAAGGCACGAGCAAACTGAGGGTTAAGATCATCAACAATAAAGATTTTTTTAATTTTAATTAGTAACTATACTGTGACAAAAAATTAGGATTGGTGTAAATAGTTGGCAAGACGGCCTGGCACAAAAGGATGGCAGGCAGGAGGGAGATGCAATTCAAGGACACTAGGAGACTGATTACTGACAGTCTAAACAGTGATGATTGACAATTTTTGCAATACTGTTAACAGAAATATGATTGCTGACAACAATTGGCTAGGTGGGCCTGGCTCACAGCAGGCTGCAAGGCAGGAGGAAAGTGCTATTCAATGGCACCAGCAAACTGACGATTCAAATCACAGCAACTATTACCAAAAATTAAAATTTTTAATTATTAGAATACTGTCACAACAAATATGAATGGTGTAACTATTTTTTAAGTAGGCCTGGCACACAGGCTTGGAAGGCTGTAGAAAAGTGCAATTCAAAGGCACGAGCAAACTGAGGGTTAAGATCATCAACAATAAAGATTTTTTTAATTGTAATTAGTAACTATACTGTGACAAAATATTTGGATTGGTGTAAATAGTTGGCAAGACGGCCTGGCACAAAAGGATGGCAGGCAGGAGGGAGATGCAATTCAAGGACACTAGGAGACTGATTACTGACAGTCTAAACAGTGATGATTGACAATTTTTGCAATAATGTTAACAGAAATATGATTGCTGACAACAATTGGCTAGGTGGGCCTGGCTCACAGCAGGCTGCAAGGCAGGAGGAAAGTGCTATTCAATGGCACCAGCAAACTGACGATTCAAATCACAGCAACTATTACCAAAAATTTTAATATTTAATTATTAGAATACTGTCACAACAAATATGATTGGTGTAAATATTTTTTAAGTAGGCCTGGCACACAGGCTTGGAAGGCTGTAGAAAAGTGCAATTCAAAGGCACGAGCAAACTGAGGGTTAAGATCATCAACAATAAAGATTTTTTTAATTGTAATTAGTAACTATACTGTGACAAAATATTTGGATTGGTGTAAATAGTTGGCAAGACGGCCTGGCACAAAAGGATGGCAGGCAGGAGGGAGATGCAATTCAAGGACACTAGGAGACTGATTACTGACAGTCTAAACAGTGATGATTGATAATTTTTGAAATACTGTTAACAGAAATATGATTGCTGACAACAATTGGCTAGGTGTGCCTGGCTCACAGCAGGCTGCAAGGCAGGAGGAAAGTGCTATTCAATGGCACCATCAAACTGAGGATTCAAATCACAGCAACTTTTACCAAAAATTTTAATTTTTAATTATTAGAATACTGTCACAACAAATATGATTGGTGTAAATATTTTTTAAGTAGGCCTGGCACACAGGCTTGGAAGGCTGTAGAAAAGTGCAATTCAAGGGCACGAGCAAACTGAGGGTTAAGATCATCAACAATAAAGATTTTTTTAATTTTAATTAGTAACTATACTGTGACAAAAAATTAGGATTGGTGTAAATAGTTGGCAAGATGGCCTGGCACAAAAGGATGGCAGGCAGGAGGGAGATGCAATTCAAGGACACTAGGAGACTGATTACTGACAGTCTAAACAGTGATGATTGATAATTTTTGAAATACTGTTAACAGAAATATGATTGCTGACAACAATTGGCTAGGTGTGCCTGGCTCACAGCAGGCTGCAAGGCAGGAGGAAAGTGCTATTCAATGGCACCAGCAAACTGAGGATTCAAATCACAGCAACTTTTACCAAAAATTTTAATTTTTAATTATTAGAATACTGTCACAACAAATATGATTGGTGTAAATATTTTTTAAGTAGGCCTGGCACACAGGCTTGGAAGGCTGTAGAAAAGTGCAATTCAAAGGCACGAGCAAACTGAGGGTTAAGATCATCAACAATAAAGATTTTTTTAATTTTAATTAGTAACTATACTGTGACAAAAAATTAGGATTGGTGTAAATAGTTGGCAAGACGGCCTGGCACAAAAGGATGGCAGGCAGGAGGGAGATGCAATTCAAGGACACTAGGAGACTGATTACTGACAGTCTAAACAGTGATGATTGACAATTTTTGCAATACTGTTAACAGAAATATGATTGCTGACAACAATTGGCTAGGTGGGCCTGGCTCACAGCAGGCTGCAAGGCAGGAGGAAAGTGCTATTCAATGGCACCAGCAAACTGACGATTCAAATCACAGCAACTATTACCAAAAATTTAAATTTTTAATTATTAGAATACTGTCACAACAAATATGAATGGTGTAACTATTTTTTAAGTAGGCCTGGCACACAGGCTTGGAAGGCTGTAGAAAAGTGCAATTCAAAGGCACAAGCAAACTGAGGCTTAAGATCAACACTAAAAAATTTTTTTATTTAAATTAATAACTATACTGTCTGACTGTGACAACAATCATGATTGGTGTAAATAGTTGGCTAGACGGCCTGGCACAAAAGGCTGGCAGTGGCAGGCAGGAGGTAAATGAAATTCAATGGCCCTAGGAGACTGAATATTTGCAGTCCAAAAAATTATGATTTTTTTATTTTTTTATTACTGTTACAAGAATTGTGATTGGTGCCACTAATTGGCTACTTGGGCCTGGCAGACAGGCTGGCAGATATGAGTCGTGGATGGTAGGTAGGGCAGTAATTTAACACAGTATGCTGTGTAAGTGACAAAAACACAGGACTGATAGAAAATTAAGTTACATTACACTAGCAAAATATTTTAAAATTTTAGATTTTAATATTAAAATTATGTTAAGAAGTGCAATGCACATATGACTCTATGAGTGGTCGCACTGGCTGGCTGCTACGTAGGGCAGCAATTATAACAACAGTATGCTGTGTAAGTCAGATAGACAGTTAGACACAGGCCTGATAGAAAATACAATTAGATTACACTAGCATAATGATTTAAAGACTTTTTTTTGGAAATTTTAAGAAAAAGGTTAAGCACATACATATGAGTCGTGGCTGATAGCCTTGGAAGGGCAGCTATTAAAAACAGTAGGCTATGTATGTCGGATACACACATGCCTGATAGAAAATACTATTAGATTACACTAGAAAAATGATTGAAATTATTTTTTGGGGGGGGAATTAAAAAAAGGTTAAACACATATGAGTCGTGGCTCATAGACTAGGGAGGGCAGCAAGTAAACACAGTAGGCTCTCTATGTCAGCAAAACACACAGGCCGGATAGAAAATTAGATTTGATTACACTAGCAAACAAATTTAAACTTTTTTTTTTTTATATTAAAATTAAGGTGAAAGAAAAATATATATGAGTGCTGGGTGGCTGCCTGGCACAGACCAATTAACCAAAAGACTGAAAAAAAGAGGTATATTAATGCTGAGTGAGCCTGACAGACACAGGCATGATAGTAAATGTAATTAGATTACACTAGAAAAATATTTTTTTTGTGTTTTTTTTTTTTAATTAAAAATAATGTTATAAATGGATATTAACACTGCTGGCTGCTGGCTGGCACAGAGCAATGAACCAGAGTATATGCTGTGTGACACTGGCCTGATAGAAAATGAAAAAAAATTACACTAGAAAAATAATTATATTTTTGGGTTAGTTAAATTTAAACTAATGTTGTTAGGGAGATATCAGTGGTGGCAGTAGTCACAGCATATGCTGTGAGCCTTAAACACACAGCTGAAAGCCAGGCAAATGCTAATAAAAAAAAAAAAAGAAAAAAAAAAACGGCACGAAATATAGCCCTAAAAAGGGCTTTTTGGGGTGCTGTGCTTGCAGCAGAGATGAGTGGAGTCCTTCTGGACTGTAAATACACTAGCCTAGCTATGTTTTTCCTATTAATGTCAGGAGCAAAAACATAACACGTCCTCTCATTAAAAAAGCAAGGTCGTTATGAGTCTAAAATGGCGGATTCCGAGTAGCTGGGAGTGTCTGTGAGGGAGTTTCTGATGTTGATTGGCTCTAATGTGTCAGGCGGCTATGACATAAAGGGTCAAAGTTTCCACAATGATGACACATAGGGGCGGATCGAACATCGCAATGTGTTCGCCCACAAACGCGAACGTGAACAACCTATATTCGCTGTGAACCGTTCGCGGGCGAACAGTTCGGGACATCACTACTAATCTACCGCTTCCGACATGGCCGCCACTGAAATAAATTTATTAACCCATAATCTGCCACTCCCGATATTGCTGACACTATAATAAAGTTATTGACCCCTATTCCCCCGAACCTCAACATCACCCACACTATAATAAAAATATTAACCCCTATTCTGCTGCTCCCCGACATCGCCGCCACTAAGTAAAGTTATTAACCCCTAAACCTCTGGCCTCCCACATCACTGCAACTAATAAACCTATTAACCCCTAAACCGACAGCCCCCCACATCGCCAAAAACTAAATTAAACTATTAACCCCTAAGCCTAACAACCCCCTAACTCTAAATTAAAATTACAAGATCCCTATCTTAAAATAAATAAAAACATACCTGGGAAATTTAAAAAACTTAAGTTTAAACTATAAATTAAATTAAAATTACTATTATACGAAAATTAAAATAACTATAAATTAAATAAATTAAATTACTCATTAAAAAAACACTACTAAAAAAATTAAATCTACAGTTACAAAAAATTAAAAATACTAAATTACATAAAATAAAAAAAATAAAATTATGAAAAATAACAAAAACTAAATTATCCAAAATAAAAACATACACCAAATCTAATAGCCCTATCAAAATAAAAATCCCCCCCCCCAAAAAAAATTAGCATACAATAAACTACCAATAGCCCTCAAAAGGGCCTTTTATAGGGCATTGCCCTAAAGAAAAACTAACACTAAACTCTGATGATCCACTTACAGTTTCTGAAGTCCTCATCCAGGCAGCAAGACGTAGGTCTTCATCCATCCAGGTGGCGTCTTCTATCTTCATCCAGACGGCATCTTCTATCTTCATCCCAGCGGTGCGGAGCGGCTCCATCCTGAAGACATCCGGGGCGGAGCTGTCTCTTCATACGGTCGCTGACGTATACTGAATAGCCAATAGAATTTCAGTA
Source organism: Bombina bombina (assembly GCF_027579735.1). Classification (NCBI taxonomy): domain Eukaryota; kingdom Metazoa; phylum Chordata; class Amphibia; order Anura; family Bombinatoridae; genus Bombina; species Bombina bombina. Next base: position 353,716,407 of record NC_069506.1, on the reverse strand, counting down.
GCTCTTATCCCATTGGCTGATTTGAACAGCCATTAGGATTTCAGTAGCTCTCACCCTATTGGCTGATTTGAATTTCAAAAATCAAATCAGCTATTCGGAATGCAAGAGACGCTATTTTGAAAACGCTCCCTTGCATTGAAGATTCAGTATAGGGCGGATGCTCCGTGCCGGATGTCTTCAGGATGGACCCACTCCACGCCGCCAGGATGAAGATAGAAGACGCCACCTGGATGGATGAAGACCTTGCTGCCTGGATAAAGACTTCTCGCGCCTGGATGAGGATGGATGTCCGGATTTCAAAAACTGTAAGTGGATCATCAGTGGTTAGTATTAGTTTTCTTTTTACTTTTTTTGGGTGAGGTTTTTTTAGATTAGGGTTTGGACTTGTCTTAAAAGAGCTGAATGCCCTTTTAAGGGCAAGAAAAATAGCTGAATGCCCTTTTAAGGGCAATGCCCATAAAAATGCCCTTTTCAGGGCAATGGGTAGCTTTTTTATTTGGAGGGGGGGTTATTTTGATAGGGCTATTAGATAAGATGTCATTGTTTTTATTTTGCATAATTTCATTTGTTATTTTCCATAATTTAGTTTTTCTTATTTTTTGTATTTAAGTATTTTTTTATTTTTTGTAATTTAGAATTTTTTATTTTTTGTAATTGTAGATTTAATTTTTTTAGTAGTGTTATTTTTTTTTACTGTATAATTTAATTTATTTAAAGGGACACTGAACCCACATTTTTTCTTTCGTGATTCAGATAGAGCAGGTAATTTTAAGCAACTTTCTAAGTTACTCCTATTATCAATTTTTCTTCGTTCTCTTGCTATCTTTATTTAAAAAAGAAGATATCTAAGCTTTTTTTGGTTCATACCTCTGAACAACACTTTTTTATTGGTGGATGAATTTATCCACCAATTAGCAAGGACAACCCAGGTTGTTCACCAAAAATGGGCTGGCATCTAAACTTACATTCTTGCATTTCAAATAAAGATACAAAGAGAATAAAGAAAATTTGATAATAGGAGTAAATTAGAAAGTTGATTAAAATTTCATGCTCTAGCTGAATAACGAAAGAAAAAATTTGGGTTCAGTGTCACTATAATTTGTAGTTATTTTAATTTTAGTCTAATAGTAATGGTAGTTTAATTTATAGTTTAAACTAAGTTTTTTTTATTTCCCAGGATTTTTTTTTAAGATAGGGATAATGTTATTTTAATTTAAAGTTATTGGGTTGTTAGGTTTAGGGGTTAATAGTTTAATTTTGTTTTTGGCGATGTGGGGGGTTGGCGGTTTAGGGGTTAATAGGTTTATTTAGTGGTAGTGATGTGGGAGGCCAGATGTTTAGGGCTTAATAACTTTATTTAGTGGCGCCGATATCGGGGAGCGGTAGAATATGGGTTAATTTATTTATTATAGTGTGGGCAATGTTGGGGTTTGGGGGAATAGGGGTGTAACGGAAGCTTCCGTTACTTTTGTACTTAGGAGAGGAATGCAGGCCAGCCTCCTCCCCACCGACTATGGACCCTGGAACTTGAGGGGATTCTATTATTTGGGAGGTAGGTGTCCAGGGTACATTTGGAGTACTTTTACCCTGGATTCAGTTTTACCCCATTTCCATGAATTCCTAGAGACTCTAAGAACTGAAGGGCCTTGAAGATTTCTGTGTTTTGTTGGAGTATAAGTTGACAGCCCAATCCAGCATTGTCTGCTGCACCCCCCCTAGACTCAGAGACTCAGAATGTTTGAGCTAATTGAAACCTCCTGCTCTAATGCTGGGACCCCCTCTTGTTATCTAGTCTAGGTGTGAAGTGTCTTTCTGTTATTGTGTGAGTCATTCATTGTCCTTTTGTAAGTCAGGATGTGATTAGAATCTTGTTTAACTAACCATTGTCTGATGTTTGTCTCATTGTATAATATTTGTTTCTATTGATTATGTAGTAACTACCTCCATTTGTTGGAAATGTATAAAACCTGTGTTTTCTGTGCAATAAAGCAGTTCCTTTTTTGACCCTCAAGCATTCAGTCTCATCTAATGTTCTTGGGGGTAGCTATAACAACTTGCAGCGGCCGTTATTCTAATAGCGACAGGTATCCAGTGGAGGTTCATGGGTTGGCGTTTGGTGGGAGGAAGCTGACTTTAGTGGGTATACCCAGTCTGGGGTACTGAGACCCACTACAATTGGCAGGCAATGGAGGGATCTGCTTCCTCCTTACGGAGAAGTTCCAAACTAATAGTGGGACCTCGATGGAAATGGAGGCTGAATTCCAGTGGAAATTGCAGGCAGTGCTGGCCCAGTTTGATGGCCCTGTCTTCTCAGAGGGCAAAGGGGCCTGGAAGGATATAGTTTGATGGAAACTTGGCAAGAGGCTCTCCAGTTCGAACAAGACTACCAGGGGAAGTCCCTTCCTACTCCAAAGCAGCAATATTGGCTCCAGATGGATCTACAAATGACGTTTCTGGGAAAGCAGCCCCTGGAGGAATGGATGGCCGAATTGGATGGATTGGTCCAGACAGAGATGGAGGTGGATGAAGTGTACAGGGCACTGCGGTGTTCCAGGAAGAGGAGATCAGCATTCTCACTCCCCAGTGGCAGTGGCCAAAAACAAAAATGGAAGAAAGTTTTGGGCTGGGCCATCCGAATAACACAGGTCCAAACCAGTGGGTGGTCTGGTACCTGGTTAGTCTACCCCAGGGGATGAGGAAATGTAACAGAAGCTTCGATTACTTTTGTACTTGGAGAGGAATGCAGGCCAGCCTCCTCCCCACCGACTATGGATTTTGGAGGCAGGTGTCCAGGGTACATTTGGAGTACTTTTACCCTGGATTCAGTTTTTCCCCGTTTCCATGAATTCCTAGAGACTCTAAAAACTGAAGGGCCTTGAAGATTCCTGTGTTTTGTTGGAGTATAAGGTGACAGCCCAATCCAGCATTGTCTGCTGCACCCCCCCCCTAGACTCAGAATGTTTGAGCTAATTGAAACCTCCTGCTCTAATGCTGGGACCCCCTGTTGTTATCTAGTCTAGGTGTGAAGTGTCTTTCTGTTATTGTGTGAGTCATTCATTGTCCTTTTGTAAGTCAGGATGTGATTAGAATCTTGTTTAACTAACCATTGTCTGATGTTTGTCTCATTGTATAATATTTGTTTCTATTGATTATGTAGTAACTACCCCCATTTGTTGGAAATGTATAAAACCTGTGTTTTCTGTGCAATAAAGCAGTTCCTATTTTGACCCTCAAGCATTCAGTCTCGGCTAATGTTCTTGGGGGTAGCTATAACAACTTGCAGCGGCCGTTATTCTAATAGCGACAGGTATCCAGTGGAGGTTCATGGTTTGGCGTTTGGTGGGAGGAAGCTGACTTTAGTGGGTATACCCAGTCTGGGGTACCGAGACCCCCTACAATTGGCTGGCAGTGGTGGAATCTGCTTCCTCCTTACAGAGCAGTTCCAAACTAATAGTGGGACCTCGATGGAAATGGAGGCTGAATTCCAGTGGAAATTGCAGGCAGTGCTGGCCCAGTTTGATGGCCCTGTCTTGGTAGAGGACAAAGTGGCCTGGAAGGATTTAGTTTGACGGAAACTCTGGCACGATGCTCTCCAGTTTGAACAAGACTACCAGGGGAAGTCCCTTCCTACTCAAAACCAGCAATACTGGCTCCAGATGGATTTACGAATGATGTTTCTGGGAAAGCAGCCCCTGGATGAATGGATGGCCGAATTGGACGGATTGGTCTAGACAGAGATGGAGGTGGATGAAGTGGACTGGGCACTGCGGTGGTATGTGGCCCAGGTGTGTCCGGAGATGGAGACGGATGATCCTACAGAGGGCTATGACTACGGTGGTCCAGGATTGCTATTTGAAAGTCTCACACAGGACCCGCACTGCAGGAGTACAGCAGAGTGGCATCAGGAGGACATACTGGAACACAGAGAGCTGAGTCTAAACCTTACAAAAGTACCCGGGCTGAGGGACGATCTTGATTGCCTAGCTGCGCATGAGTGGGAGCTAGAAAAGGCATATAAAAGGCTGTTAGATCTCATTCAGCAGCATGCCTCAGAGCCTGCAGAGGGCTATGGTGCAGTGATCAAGGATTTATTGGACTTTCCCTCAGAGGAGTGTCAACCGGTAATGAGCTACCATGGGCTGCTAGACCGTGATCAGCAGCATGGCCCTGAACTTGCCACACCAGTAGAAGCACTGGCAACAGGGCAGGGCACCAATGGCCTCTGTCCAGCACCTGTGATATTTTTTTTGGAGTCCCAGGGAGAGGAGGTAGTTGATTTCTCTACACAGCCACAGGCTCCAGAGATTGATAATTTAATAGACTTTTCCTCTGAGGAGGGACAGACCAGTGAGCCTCCAGCAGAAGAGATGGGCACAGGGCAGAGCACGCCTGGCCTCTGCCCAGCAGCAGTTCCAGGAAGCCCGGGAGAGGATGTAGCTGACCTCTCTCCATTGCAGCAGAGTCAGTTCCAGGGAGAGGAGGTAGGTGACCTCTCTCCCCAGCGGAAGAGCGGTTTCCAGGGAGAGGATGTAGCCGACCTCTCCCCACAACAGGAGAGTCAGTTCCAGGGAGAGGAGGTAGCCAACCTATCTCCCCAGCAACAAAGCAGGGCCCAGGGAGAGGAGGTAGCTGACCTCTCCCCCAGCAGCTTAGCATGTTCCAGGAAGAGGAGATCAGAATTGTGTGAGTCATTCATTGTCCTTTTGTAAGTCAGGATGTGATTAGAATCTTGTTTAACTAACCATTGTCTGATGTTTGTCTCATTGTATAATATTTGTTTCTATTGATTATGTAGTAACTACCCCTATTTGTTGGAAATGTATAAAACCTGTGTTTTCTGTGCAATAAAGCAGTTCCTATTTTGACCCTCAAGCATTCAGTCTCGGCTAATGTTTTTGGGGGTAGCTATAACAACTTGCAGCGGCCGTTATTCTAATAGCGACAGGTATCCAGTGGAGGTTCATGGGTTGGCGTTTGGTGGGAGGAAGCTGACTTTAGCGGGTATACCCAGCCTGGGGTACCAAAACCCACTACAAGGGGTTAATAACTTTAGAATAGTAGCAACAATGTTGGGGAGCAGCGGAAGAGGGGTTAATAAATTGCATTAGTGGTAGCGATGTTGGGAGCGGCAGATTAGAGGTTAATAAATTTAAAATAGTGTTTGTGATGCAGGAGGGCCACGGTTTAGGGGTCAATAGGTAGTTTATGGGTGTTATTGTTCTTTGTAACGCTTTAGTTATGAGTTTTGTGTAACAGTTTTGTTGCGAAAAACTTATAACTACTGCTCTCAGATTGCGAAATGGATCTTGTCGTTATAAGGTGTAACACAAGCTTTTTGGCCTCACCGCAAAACTTGTAATGGCAGTGCTATGGAAATCCCATGAAAAAACATCATTTTTTTTGAGTGCGGGACTGATGTTGCGTTACAGGCTAAAATACTTGCAGTACAGCTTTACCTACAAGACTCGTAATGGCTGCGGTGCTGTTTTAACGCTGAAATGGCCATTTTTTCAGCGTTAAAACACAAACACAAAACTCGTAATCTAGGTGAGAGTGAATAAAAGAAAGAAGACAGATACAAATAGAAAGAGTAAACATAAGAAGGCACATGTGTGATAGACAGAATAGGGGCAGGGCTCAGGGTGACCTAAAGTTTACAATTTGTGGTGCTGATAAAGTTGTTGAATCACAATAGAAGTTTAGTACTGGTTATGGTCATCAATTTCTACTACTTTGTACTGTTTTTTTATTTAAAGGGACATTGTACGGAGGCGGAGCTAGCCAGCAACAGGAGCAGAAGCAGTTTGCAGCAGCTCTGCTCAAATAATACTAAGAATTAGCTTCAAAGGTGATATTTTCAGAACAATTTGTCCAAATCCCAACCTTTGGGCACCTGTGTATTGAGCAGGATCAATTTTCACAAAAATTTGCAAAGTTTGAGGAAGATCGTAGCGGGCCGGTTCACAGAACCAGAGAAAAAGTAGGAAAGGCCGGGGCTGCGGCCTACACTGGACCCCAGATCACAGTTCATCACCGGCGAAAAAAAAGAAGAAAATTGGATTGTCTCAGATCTAAGGGCTTCACCGGACATACACCAGAGGATTGGGAAGGACAAAGCATTTTGGAGAAACTAAAGCTAGAGAAAATAAACGAAGCAGAGTCCTCTTCCCCAAAGCCTCAACGTAAAGCGATTACGAAAGAATGGACATCTGTGGGCAAGAACAGCAAAAATGCTCGGCCTAGTAGAAATCAGGAGAGTCCTACTTGAGGAGAGCAGTTGGGGACACTTTTGATATCCATTTTTGATACTTCAACTCTAATTATTCATGAGTGGAGAAACCAATAAAGAGTGGCTAATGTCATTATTCTTCATTCAGTTCACTGGTTCAGCTTGGAGTTCCTGGCGGACTTCTTTTCATGATAACCCTCTTGCTGGACCTTTCCCCTTGTCTTTCCTTTCCCCTTTCCCTTCCCACTGAGTCCGCTAACAGTTTTCTTACAGGTTTTTCCCTGGTTGTTTTTTGTTATCATTTTGTTATGTTCTCAAACCCGGATGTCGGGGTACAAATAATGTTGTTTGTATATTCAGTTCTACAGTTTTATGTTACTGTTGGCAATGTTTATTGTCTTTTCCTCGGCAGGTCAAGGTCTTCTAAGTCGTTGGTTTTCAGGTACCGAATGTATCAGAATGTGTTTAGGGTCCAATCCTTATCTTGTTTATTGTATGCAGGTTCACGTCTCTTGTTAGGGAGAGGTGCACTATGGTTATTTAAAGAAATGTATAGCAATGTACACATGTTGAAAGCAGATATTAATCGTTACACATATGTCACTTAAGATGCTTACGCATAATGTTAAAGGTCTTCATTCCAATGTAAAAAGACGCAAAGCCATTAGCATGTATAAATCCCTAGGGGCACACGTTATTTTCATGCAGGAGACACATTTCACCAAGACAGCAACCCCTAAATATTGGGACAGAGCATATTCATTACAGTATCACGCCACTTGTAGTAAGAAAAAGTGTGGTGTCTCTATTCTTATGCACAATAGTATCAATTTCCAGGAAGAAGAGTCTTTTATAGATACACAGGGTAGATACATAATTCTCAGAGGTAAAATTCATGACACCCCAGTGGTAATAGGTAATATCTATGCTCCTAATGAATCTCAGGCCCCTTTCTTGGCTAAACTCAGTAAGTTACTAACGTACTGGAAACAGTATAGGCTAATCATTGGGGGAGATTTTAACACGGTGGTAGACCCCGAAATGGACAGATCAGGGACGAGGTCAGCTTCTCAAACACAGAAATTTAGAAAAGTACTATATGATTTTTTGTTAGATCACAACCTATTAGATAGCTGGAGAGTTCAAAATGGAAATAATAGCGATTATACCTTTTATTCCTCAGCCCATAAGTTTTATTCACGAATTGACCATATTCTTGTGAGCCAAATATTGGCACCATTAATTATGAAATCAGACATAATAGTTAGCACCTGGTCAGACCATAATGTGGTTTTGACGACACTTTCAGGCTTAATAGACCCGCTTAGAAACAAGAGTTGGCATTTGAACCCCACCCTATTCAAAGATAAATTGTTCTTAGAGTTTTTGAGAAGGGAAATTGGAGTTTTTATTGGCTCTAATCAACAGTCAGTAGAAAATCCTTCATATGTGTGGGGGGCGCTTAAGGCCTTTACAAGAGGCATATTAATTAGAGAATCTAGCTCCAAATTAAAAGCGGCACATGATTATGGTGAGAGGCTAAAGGAAGAAATTAAGCAATTACACAATCTTCACTGCACCACTCAGAGCGCAAATACACTTAAAAGGCTAAATAGTAAAAGGGAGGAACTGGATAAATTGTTATCTCAGGAAGCATCTAGATCCTTAAAACTTATTGATACACAATATTTCATCCACGCTAACAAGCCTGACAGAATGTTAGCTTGTAGGCTGAAAGATATGACAAGGCTCACAACGGTCCCTCAGTTGCAGAAGCCAGATGGTTCTACCACTAACCATCCTCAAATTATAGCAGATACCTTTGCATCATATTACCAATCATTATATGCACTCCCCGACAATTTGAAAACTACCAGGAATTTTTGGGCCATGACGATATGCCTAAGCTTGACGCAGATGATGTTGATGGGCTAAACGCACCTATCACATTACTGAAATTAGACAAACAATCAAACACCTAAAAATCAATAAAGCACCTGGTCTGGATGGATACACTGGTATTTTTTATAAGACATTTCTAGACGAATTAGGCCCCTTATTAGTGAACACCTTTAACCATATGTTAAAAGGGGGATATATCCCGAAAGAATTCTTACTAGCTCGAATTTCAGTAATTCCGAAGCCGGGCAAAAACAAGCAACACTGCAAAAATTATCGGCCTATATCTTTAATTAACCAAGACATAAAGATTTTCTCTAAAATTTTAGCCACCAGACTCAACAAACTAATGCCTAAACTAGTCCATCCGGATCAGGTGGGGTTCATAGCGAACAGGGAGGCCCCGGATAATGTGAGAAAGGTGATTGATTTGATTAATCTTGCGTCGGTTAAAGGGATGCCTTCTCTGTTCCTTTCCTTGGACACAGAGAAGGCATTCGACCGTATTTACTGGGACTACCTCGATAAGGTATTAGATGCATTTGGCATAACGGGAAACTTTAGAAAAGCGATCGCCACAATATACTCTCATCCCTCAGAATTTGTTAAAATTGCGGGGTATAAGTCAGGACCCATTGAAATTGCAAATGGTACTAGACAGGGATGCCCTCTTTCCCCGCTTCTATTTGCCCTGTGTATCGAACCTTTAGCAGCCAGCATCAGACGAAATGTAGATATAACAGGCATACATATAAAGGCAAAAGAATATAAAATCAGTCTTTTTGCAGATGACATTATTCTTTCTATCACAAAGCCACTTATTTCTCTTCCAGTACTGTATTCCACTATAGATAAGTTTGCAGCAATATCAGGTTATAAAATCAACAATGATAAGTGTAAGGCTATTAGTGTAAATCTACCAGCACACACTAAAAAACTCATGGAGATTAATTTCTCTTTCTCATAGGCTGAGAAGGGAATGAGATATTTAGGAGTGATACTTACAAATAGGACTGAAGATCTGTATCAATTAAACTACACGCCTTTGATATCACAGATTAAAAACTTGCTACAGAAATGGGAAAAGTTGAAAATTTCGCTATATGCCAGAATAATTGGAATTAAAATGACAATTCTCCCAAAAATATTATACCTATTTAGATGCTTACCAGTCTCTGTGCCATCCAAAACACTCACACAACTCCAGAAGTATGTAATTTAGTTTATTTGACAAGGTAAAAGAGCAAGAACTAATAGACAAACTCTCTGCAGAAGTAGAAGAGGGGCAGGGATGGGATTGCCAGATTTTCTAGCATATTACCATGTGGCCCGTGTCGCTCAGACTGCGTTATGGCATAACAAGATTGATAATATTCAGTGGGTACAACTGGAGTCAGATATGGTTGGGGTGGAGCCAATTTATAAACTTCTATGGACTAATAGAACTCATAGGCCTAACATATGGAAAACTTTTGCAGCAGTAGCACACTCCGTCTCGCTATGGGACTCTTTGTCTACTAAATTTAAGCTAATCTCAGATACTTCTAAGGCAATGCCATTAATAACGCTATCTACTACACTTGACGTGGGGCTTCAGAATAAGTGGGCCAATAGGGGGCTGTACAGAATTGCTGACACTTTAAGGGGACAGAACTTTATGGACTTTAACACATATGTGAAAAAGGGTGTGTGTACAAGCGCTAAGGTAATCCCCAAGCTGTATCCAAACAGAGATCCTAACCAACCTCCAAAAAATATGCACAAGTAGTAAGAAGTGAATACAGCGCCAACAAGAGGCCAAGGGATAAATATACTCACAGAGAGATAAAAGAAGATTATTTAATGAACCATGCTAAAAAGCATCAGTAATAAAAGACTATATATAAAAAATGTAAAAAGCACATATAAATAAAATTACAAATACAGGAATATCTTACAGAAGAGGCTCAAAGGGCCAAAGCTGATAATTACAATAAAAACAAAGGTAATAACAGGTGATCAGTGTGAGTGGTACACCAGAATAAGAGTGTATACTAATAAAACAGAATTAGCCTAAGTACAACTGTAGCAAGTGCATCAAGCAAAAAACTAATAAACAATAATACAAACAATAGTGTTCAAAATTAGTGTTACAAAAATAGTGTTCCAAAAAATAGAAAAATGCTCTGCAGTGCAAAAAAAGGGGGGTAGCAAAATAATTGTATAGATACAATCAAATAGTGAGTGAGTGCAAATGGATATAAAAATGCTAGCTACTTAATCCAGTGAGGTTAAGATATAATTAAATAAAATACACAATATGCAATAACATAAAAAATAAAATACACAATATGCAATAACATAAAAAATAAAAAATAAAATATAAAATATAATCCAAAAAAGTGTTCAAAAAGTTGATCAACAAATGTTAGTGAAGAACAAAAATAAGTCAATCAAAACTAAAAAATGGAAAAAAAGGGTGATGAAAAGCAAGGTGAAAGTGAGGAAATTGATTCCTTCCAATGTTAGTTACTTTAACAGATCCAAATTCCTGAGTGTGGTTGCTGAAGTAGCTGATTGGATCCTAGCACCTGTCAGCTGCTCCTATGGTATCCTAAAAAGTGTCCCTGTAAAAAAAGAAATTCACAACATAGTGTATCCAATATGAGAATGAAGTAAAGATTAAAGTAATGCTTACCAATATGTCAACGCGTTTCTGCCCTCAAAAAAGGGCCTTTCTCAAGACTAGCAGCTGACAGGTGCTAGGATCCAATCAGCTACTTCAGCAACCACACTCAGGAATTTGGATCTGTTAAAGTAACTAACATTGGAAGGAATCAATTTCCTCACTTTCACCTTGCTTTTCATCACCCTTTTTTTTCCATTTTTTAGTTTTGATTGACTTATTTTTGTTCTTCACTAACATTTGTTGATCAACTTTTTGAACACTTTTTTGGATTATATTTTATATTTTATTTTTTATTTTTTATGTTATTGCATATTGTGTATTTTATTTTTTATGTTATTGCATATTGTGTATTTTATTTAATTATATCTTAACCTCACTGGATTAAGTAGCTAGCATTTTTAGATGAAAATTTTTTTTTTATTTATTGAAGTCTCCCAACTCCACCAGCAAAATCACAACAATGTATACAACACATCTCATATTAATACAGAATAGTAGCGCATGTAATACAATGTGTAAAGTAGTTATAAAGGATATCTAATTCGCATACAAGAATAATATAGTTTTAAACTTTTTATCTCCTTAAGGTAGAGTAAGGTGCTGCCTCTTATATTGCAGATAGGACTCATTACTCCCGAAAAGAAAGAAGGAGTAATAAGAATACCTATCTTAGAAAAGAAGGAAAGAAGGAGAGGGACATAAGAGGAAAAGTAAAGAATGAAGTAAAGATTGAAGTGAAGATTGAGTGCTCGTAGAACTTTCGATTAATTAATTCCAACCTCGTATTAGGCCCTTGTTTCAACGGCTCTTCTTGTTTGCATCCTAACAGTGTCCTCCCAAACTATCCATTCCTCCCAAACTTTTAGGAACTCTCGTCTTTTGTCTAATAGGGACGATGCTATGTTCTCCATTTGATAATAATATCTAATTTTGTTTAGTATAACATCGTAGTGTGGGACTGATGTTTTCCAATGTTTAGCCATCACTGTCCTAGTTGCAGTACATATTATACCTACTAGTTTTAATGATTGTCTGTGTAATCCCTCAATAGGGAAGTGTAGTAGGGCCTGTTCCATACTTAATTTAATTCGTCTATTAAAGATATTGCTTAGGAGTTCAGAGGTGGCGTCCCAAACTTTTTTACTTTCGGGACAATCCCACCACATATGATTGTATGTACCCTCTATCTGGCAACCTCGGTAGCATTGGGATGATCCAGCCATGTTAGATTCCAGCTGATAGTATTTAAATCTACTGGGGTAGTTATACCATCTATATACCACTTTAATATAATTTTCCTTTAGGTTTGCGCTAACAGAACACGCTAGGCCTTTCTGGATCGTGGTTGCCCATTCTGTTGAGTCTCTAACAAGGTTAACCTCATCTTCCCATTTTTTAATAAAGTATAACTTCTCAGGGTGTCTGCCAACAGACAACAACCTATAAAGACTAGAGATTGTACCCCTGATTCGGGAAACGGATTGACAAAATTTCTCATAAAGTGTGGGAGTGTTCGATGTTCTTAGCCTGCGGATCTTATCTATCCTATTTTTGAGTTGGAAATAGTGGAACCAGGAATGTGGTGTGGAAGGTTGGAGGTCGTGATATTGCTGGAACGAGATAATCTCAGAATTTTGTAGTGCATCAGCAATTCTATACAAACTTTTGTTGGCCCATATTGTGTTAGTGTGGGTATTATGGTGGTCCGAGGATATGGACAGCGGTGTAAGAGGGGAGCCCTCCGGGATCAAATTATATCTTTTTTGTAGACTATCCCATAGTCTCAGGGTGTGTCCTAGTGATGTACAATTTGTCCAGGAGTCTGGTCTGTCTTTTTTAGGTGTCCAGAACATCTGATAGACTGGGTTAAGGTTTAATATATCTCCCTCTAGCTGAACCCAGGCTAGTTCACTATTAGAATTATGTAGGAGTGCTGTTTGAGCTAACCTAGCAGCATTGTAATACACTTGGAAATCAGGTACTCCCAGTCCCCCTTCAGTTTTAGGTTGCAAAAGGGTTCGCCTATTTATTCTCGCTTTCTTATTAGCCCAGATGAAATAAAAAACGTTTTTTTGGACGATCTTAAGATCTTTTGTGGGGATATCTACAGGTAGTGATCTAAATAGGTACAGCAATTTTGGAAGTATCACCATCTTGCTGACTACCATTTTACCATAGAACGAAATTTTATATGTGCTCCAGGACTTCATTTCTTTATGGAGGTGTTTGTATAGCGGAGGATAATTTAGTTTATATAACTCTTTTAGGTTGGAAGGGAGAAAAACTCTGAGATATTTGATCGCCCTAGTAGCCCACTTAAAATCAAAATTAATTTCCAACAGTTTTTTGGTATGACTGGGGAGATGAACCTCAATGGCTTCACACTTGTCATTATTAACCTTGTAACCCGAAAGGGTGCCAAAGGTTGATAGAAGCTCATATAAAATTGGTAGAGATAGTAGTGGTTTGCTAATTGTTAGGATGATGTCATCAGCGAATAGGGAAAGTTTGTGATCTTTTTTTCCTACTGTTATACCGGAGATATCTCTGTGATTTCTAATGCTAGCGGCTAAGGGCTCAATGCACATGGCAAATAGTAGGGGCGACAATGGGCACCCCTGCCTGGTACCATTATTGATATAGATTCTTTTGGATTGATAACCTGCTACTCTAAGATAAGCTGATGGCTTACTATAGATGGCCTGAATCGCTTTACTAAAGGAACCTGAGATTCCAAACTGTGATAGAGTTTCATTCATGTAATCCCAATGGATTCTGTCGAATGCCTTCTCTGCGTCCAAAGATAGGAACAGAGAAGGCACTCTTTCTTTTGTCGCAAAGTCAATCAAGTCAATGACCCTGCGTACGTTGTCTGGGGCCTCTCTCCCTGTAATAAACCCCACCTGGTCATTCAAAATCAGTTTGGGCAAATGTAGATTCAACCTAGTGGCCATTATTTTAGTAAGGAGCTTAAGATCTAAATTTATGAGCGAGATTGGTCTATAATTTTTTGCAATGAAATTTGTCCTTACCGGGTTTTGGGACCACACATATTCGTGCCATTAATAATTCCTCTGGGATCACACCACCTTCTAGGATATAGTTAAATGACTCTAATAAGTGAGGGACCAGCTCCCCTGCGAATTTTTTATAGAAGCTCCCTGAGTACCCATCGGGGTCCAGGAGCCTTATTGCTTCTGAGTTGTTTAATTGCTATAATAATTTCCCGGGCTGTGATTGGGGAGTTTAATTGGTCTGAGGCAGTTTTTTCTAGTTTAGGGAGACGGCAAGCCGTTAAAAACTCCTGTATTTTGTGTTTCCTAGACTCGGCTTGATCTCTCGGTATTCCATATAGAGACTGGTAAAAGTCTGCAAATGAGTTAGCAATATGCTTAGGGTTGTTTATGACCGAGCCCGACTTAGTCTGCAGCTGGGGGATAGAGGAGGACCTGGTAATATTTCTAATCTTTCTGGCTAGCATGCGATCCGGCTTATTGGCATAGACAAAATATTGTGCGTCAATAATCCTTAAATGGGCTAATGCTTCCTCATCAAGTAGTTTATCTAGTTCTTTTTTCTTTGAAGTTATTAGTTTGATTAAGTTGGGGCATCTGGTCCTAATTAATTGCCTATTTAGGTCTTCAATCTCTCGTTTCTTGTCCTCTATAATCTTTTTTTTCTGGCTATTTAGGTTAGCTTTTTCTTTAATAAGGAAACCTCTCAAAAAGGCCTTAAACGCTCCCCACTCCAATAGGGGATTGGGTGTTGAATTTTTGTTATTTGCCCAAAAGTGACTAATTTCCTGGGTAAGTTTCTGGCATATTACATCATTCCGTAATAAGGATGTGTCAAGGGACCAAGATCTGTCCCTAGATGGATCAAAAAAGCCTTTGATCGCGACTTCCACAATGGAATGGTCTGACCAGCTGGTTTGTGCTATATTGGCGTATGTAGTTAGGGGGCATAAAATCTGACTCGCAAATATGTAGTCGATTCTAGAAAAGGAGTTATGTGCTGCCGAGTAATATGTGTAGTTCTTAATTCCTGCGTTATGGAGTCTCCAAATATCAAGTAGATTATGGTCTAATATAAAATCGCTTAATATTTTTTTAGGGGGTGTCCCTGTCTGGGGAGATCTATCCATATTATCATTAAGTGTCAGATTAAAGTCCCCACCCAAAATAATTTTGTATTTTTTCCAGGTAGTCAACAATTTACTAATTTTGGCCATAAAGTGTCCCTGGTTTTCATTCGGGGCGTAAATGTTTCCTAGCACTATCGAGTTCCCATGTATCTTCCCCCTTAGTATTATGAACCTACCATCTGGGTCTCTAATTACTTCTTCTTCTTGGAAATTCAACGATGAATGTAGGATAATAGAGACCCCTCTCTTTTTCTTATGACCAAAGGAATGATACTGGATCGGAAAAGCCGCGTCCCAGTATTTTGGGTGTTGTGTTGAGGTAAAATGGGTCTCTTGTAACATGATTATGTGGGCCTGTTTGTTTTTGTAATCTGCTATGGCTTTTTTCCTTTTGATGTGGGAGTGGAGCCCCCTGACATTATGTGAGATAATTTTAAATGACATCTTAAGTGTGCATAATCACGCAAATGTAAGCCCAACATACGCTGTGCTCTTCCCCATACCTGACATCCAGAACCACCTTTTTCCTGCCTTCCAAAATCCACCTCCACCATCCAACTATTATGGTCCCTCGAGCACTCGGAGAAGAATAGAAAAGAGTTAGAAAGAGAGTATAGATAACAAAAAACATTATAACAAACATCAACAGTAGTATCAGTATGAGATACTCAATTTTCCTGTAAACTATATTTACTGGCTACAAGGTGTACAAATGCAATAACTATCAGTGTCCATGACATTGCCCATGGAAAATTTATCTTTAACTGAATATCATTATCTAGCTAAACTGGACATGATATAAACTGTTTTTATTACTAGGTACTGAGAAAGAGGATAAATCATTTTCTAGATTTACTATAGGACATTATCATGAGATACTCACAGTGGGTGTTCCATTATCCTACAATTATTCAATTGTTACTCTAACTTCACCTTCTGAGGTTTAAATTATTACTTAAAAAAAAGTAATCCAACCCAAACAGGGACAGCATTTAACATATAACAACAGCCCAAACAATTAAATCTGGAGTATGGGGCACCAGCTACTGCTTTTTTTTTTTTTTCCCCCTATGGTGTTATGTAAACAGATAAATATGGATGTTCTACCTTTCTGCATAGTGGCTACCAGGTGCCCCCCTCCTCAAACCTCACAAGTTCACCACTTTATGAACAGATCATGGACTCTTCATTTTCAAAGTGAGTCCTCTGTAGGTTAAAGCGGTTAGAAAAGTCAAAAGTTTCCCATTGATGTCCAGCTTGATGTCCCTGCTTCAAATCCGTCGGGACTCCTCATCTGTTGGCCGCAGCCTGCGATTGCTGAGTCTTTTCAGCACTTGATGTTTCACTGGGGCTGCTATGAAGGCCCGAACGTCCAGAAACTCTGCTCCACATCTGTGACATCTGCTTCCTAGGTGGTCGAGGCGGCAGTGGTGTAGGGGTGTCGTCTCCACTCAAATGCAGTCGTCGAAGTAAATCTGTACCTTCCTCCATAGAGGTGCAGGAATAGGTGGTTTTGTTATAGAGGAAAGTGAGTCTGAATGGGAACGACCACCGGTACTTAATCTGAGCTCTCATGAGAGCCATAGTAACTGGTTTGAATTCCCTTCTTTTTCTGAGGGTAATGGGTGACAGATCAGCAAAAAATTGGAGTTGATGTCCTTCAAATTCTAGTTTTGGGTGTGATCTGGTGACCTGTAGGAGCTGGTCCTTAGTAGTGTAGTAATGGAATTTAAGGATGACATCCCTGGGTGTGTTCGGAATTTTTGGTTTATTCAGGGCCCTGTGAATCCTGTCAATCAGAAAAAAACTCTCCTCTACTTCTGGTAAGAGGTGCCGAAGGATTCAGAGAAGGACATCATTAAGTTTATCATAAGTCTCCGGGAGGTTCCTTAATCGAACATTAGACCTCCTAGATCTATTTTCTAAGTCTTCAAGTTGTGATTCAAGTTGTTCAATCTTATCTTGATGTGTTTGCATAGCTCTATGTATGGTTGGGATTTCTTCGATGATTTCTCCTACTTTATCTTCTAGATCAGAGGTTCTTTGGCTTATTTCCTTTATATCTCCCCTAATATCTTGTATAGCAGCTTTTAGTTCTATTTGGAATACATCTTTGATTTGTTGAACCAAGTTGTTGGTTGAGGGCTGTGGTTGATCCTCTGTACTGATGTCCGACATGGCCTCTGAAATGTCCCCCTCTGTAGCTACTGGTTTGTCTTGAAGCATAGCCTTCTTCTTTGCTTGTGCTTTAGATAGACAGTCTTTCATCGATTGGGTTTTACCTTTCATTGTATGAAATTCAAATTATGCTTAGCGAAAAGCTAGATCGCTTGTAAATCGCCACCTACACCCCCAAGAAGCAATGTCTGGATGATGTCCTTAGGTATATACAAATACCTCTGTGTATTCAAGCATATTTAACACCTTGAGAACCAGTAAGGGGAGCCTATGGGGACATTTCTCTTGCTAGCATGTCTGCCTTTCAGCCTTTAGTCCACCATTGGATATAGTGAGCAAAATAGAGTATCCAGCTAATAGAATCCCAATTGTACCTCAGATCCTGCAGTATGTCACCTAGGGTCTGAGACAGGACTCTTATCTCTTTTCCACATGGGGAGCAGAGGAGCTGAATATCTTCCAACTGGGAGCACTTTACAACATGTCTATTCTCCCTGATGTAGTGTGTGTCCCACTTGGAATCAAAGCTATGAGCTGGGATGGGCAAAGTGTAAAAATGAAAATGAAGAGAAGCTAGGATAGTTAATACAAGTCTCTATTCCATGTGGGTAGAAAAAGTGTCCACTTTTAGAAAGTTCCTTCAGATCCCAAAGCTGAAAGTTATATGAGGGGTTTGCAGCGTGTGTCTGTATGTGAGTTACACAGCCATGTGGATATTGAGATCAGTTCTAAATCAATAGGGCTCTTTTGCTAGTTGCTACCCCTAATTTATGGGGTTATATATTCTTTATTTTTTGCTGGAAAAATGCTTATTTTGCTGGGGGATCACTCAGCCCTGCAGTGATTAAAGTTATGTACCCTGGCTGTATGAGTCCGGGAGCTCCTATCTTGATTGCAGCCCCAATGTCACCTGTCACTAGTGCTTATGTGGCAATTAGGGGATTGGAGAATTTTGCTTACCCCTCTCACAGGTCAATATAGTTGTCCGGCACTTGCGATCTGCTCCCACTGCAGGACGGAGCTGGTACACTCGTAGGCCCTGATAGGCCGCAGGTAAAATGGCGGTGTTTCGCGCCACAGTAATCTTGGTCCCCTGCCAATGTGGAGCGCGGCACTCAGTCCGTTTCAAGAGGCAGCCAGGAGGGCCAGCAAGTATGGGTCCCGAAATTACCTCCAATCAAGGGTGTGTGGTGTGTGATCTTACCCCTGCAAGCAATGTACTGGTCTGTCCGTTTCTTTATCTCCGGTTATGTACGGAGGTGGACACCTCTCTTCCCCACCTTCTTCCTTTCACTGCCTCTCACTGCTGTGGTCCTCCGGAGCGGAGCCCCGACCCTCCGGAGTGGTGTTTATCACTTGCGGACAAGGGCTAGATGATCTTGCATAGGAGCGTGACAATTTTCTGTACTTGTCTGCTGTTCACTCCAGTCTTGCTCTAATACACAGCAGTTATCTGGGGTTAACTACCCTGCTAAAAAAACTGTGTTTTTGCGGCACAAACACTAATATAGCTGTCTGACAGTAAAATTAAGATAGTTGGGGCAAAAAAAATTCAAAGATTATAGGCGAAAAAGTGCTAAAGTTTGGGAGCTCTGCTCCAGCACGTCTTCTCTAATGGTACCTTTTTTAAGTATCAAGTAGCTAGCATTTTTATATCCATTTGCACTCACTCACTATTTGATTGTATCTATACAATTATTTTGCTACCCCCCTTTTTTTGCACTGCAGAGCATTTTTCTATTTTTTGGAACACTATTTTTGTAACACTAATTTTGAACACTATTGTTTGTATTATTGTTCATTAGTTTTTTGCTTGATGCACTTGCTACAGTTGTACTTAGGCTAATTCTGTTTTATTAGTATACACTCTTATTCTGGTGTACCACTCACACTGATCACCTGTTATTACCTTTGTTTTTATTGTAATTATCAGCTTTGGCCCTTTGAGCCGCTTCTGTAAGATATTCCTGTATTTGTAATTTTATTTATATGTGCTTTTTACATTTTTTATATATAGTCTTTTATTACTGATGCTTTTTAGCATGGTTCATTAAATAATCTTCTTTTATCTCTCTGTGAGTATATTTATCCCTTGGCCTCTTGTTGGCGCTGTATTCACTTCTTACTACTCTTACGACTTTAACACATATGCTAGCCTTAATGAACAGGATAGACCCAGTTGGTATCAATATCTTCAGTTGAAGGCAAGAGTTTGCGAGGTGATAGGTAACTCATACAAAGGGAGCACCACATACTTAGAACAAATTTGCTTAGCTGGACAGAGAATGAGAGGGACCATTACTGGACTGTATGCCATTTTTAACTCTCCACTAAAGACTCATAAGCTTCCTTTTATGCAAAAGTGGGAAGAAGAATTTCAATTTACTTGGTCTTTAGAAAAATGGAATGATGTTTTGTTTAGGGGACCCTCCTTTTCCATATGCTCTCATTTAAAAGAAAATTACATGAAGACTGCTTTTCGTTGGTATTTTCACCCCTCGAGATTACATAAATTGGAGATAGGTAATAGAAAATGTAAAAGAGGGTGTGATGAGTTAGGTACTTATTCACACATGTGGTGGGACTGCCCACGGGTAGCAAATATCTGGTCACAAACCTTCAGTCTATTGGGCAACATTTTTGGGCGCACTTTAAGAGTGTCGGCCTCTCAAGCCCTTCTGCATGAGCCTATTCCAGGGTTTAACAGGGCACGAAACAAGTTTATTTTTACCATCTTTACTATAGTAAGATTAACAATAGCCCAGTAAAGTTGAGATCCCTAACTTTCAGATTATTCTAAATAAAATTGGTTACTACTACCAAATGAGTAATAATGCAGCTAACATGCTTGACACTGAAGAACAGTTTGTTTCTGTCTGGGAACCATGGATTATGTTTTCTGAAGCCAGAGTTGTTAGTTAACAACATAAGTTTCTGAGAGTATTTATCGCTTAATGAGTATTGGTTTATAATGTGAGCTGAAATGTACGGTAAAATATATTGATGTTTATATGACATGCTGACCTGCCAAGATATACCTCAATATGTTTCAAGTTATGTTGATGTAACATTTGCATTTACTTTGTTATGTAATTAAGAAGAAAAATTCAATAAAAATATTTTCAATTAAAGGGACATTGTACACTAGGGCCTCTATTTATCAAGCTGTCAACCGCAAAAGCGCTGGGATCCCGCAGCGTATTTGTGGCGAGCCTGATTCACCTCAGTTATCAAAGGCTAGAGACTGGCAAAAGTAGAATATAGTGACGTAACATACGATCCGCCGGACTCAGTCCGACACAGATCGATGTTTACGTCACTCCAGATGTTCCGAACGCAAGTTCAGCACAATCTGACTACTTTTGCTAGTTATCAAGATCCTACCAGGTACGCTCGCTACTATTCTGGCCCAGCGTACCTGGTTTTCAATCCGCCGCCCTGGAGGCAGAGGATGCCATAGGAATCAATGGGAGTCTGACAGCAGCGAAAGTTCATGTTCGCTGCTGCCCAATGTCCCATTGATTTCTATGGGAAATGTCTACATCTAACACCCTGACATGTACCCTGAGTCTAAACACCCCTAATCTGTGCCCCCTACACCGCCGCCACCAACTTTATGCTTATTAACCCCTAATCTGCCCCCCTACACCGCCGCCACCTACTTTATACTTACTAACCCCTAAACCGCCACTCCCGGACCCTGCCGCAACTAAATAAAATGCTTAACCCCTAAACCACTGCTCCTGGACCCCACCACAACTAAATAAAATGCTTAAACCCTAAACCGCTGCTCCCGGAGCCCGCCGCAACTAAATAAAATGCTTAACCCCTAAATCGTTGCTCCCAGACCCCACCGCAACTAAATAAAATGCTTAACCCCTAAACTGTCGCTCCCGGACCCTGCCGCCACCTACATTATATTTATTAACCCCTAATCTGCCCTCCCCCTACACCGCCGCCACTATATTAATTTTATTAACCGCTAAACCTAAGTCTAACCCTAACACCCCCCTAACTTCAATATTGTCAGGGTTTTCTCCCTGTTGTGTTTGCCATGTGCTGCTGGCAACCATTTTACTCAAATCTCTTCCTGACTATGGTGCATTGTGGGTGATGCTGCTCAATTCCTGCACTTCCTTTTATGGACAGACTGTTGTGCATCATCCATGTGAGACAGGATGCAGTCTCAGAATTGTGATGTCATCACTTATTATTTAAAGGGCCTCTGTTCAGTATGCTTTGCCTTTGCGTTCTCTCGGACCTGTTTGTGAGAGTTCCTGTGTATTACCTGGCTGCCTGACGTCCTTCCTGGTTTCTGATCCCTGGCTTGTTCCTGACTCTGCTGTTTCCTTGTTCCTGATTCCGGCTCGTCTGACTATTCGCTTTGGCTCCTGACTTGGCTCATCTGACTACCAGCTCTGGTTTTGACTCCTGGCTTGTTATTTGACTTGTGGACTTTTTATTATTTTTTGCTATTAATAAAGGTGTGATTCCTGGCACCCTGACATTACGCAAAGGCCATGAATCCTGATGGTGCTAATAATCCACCTTTACCTGCCATCATTTCCAGGATGGATGAACAGAATCACCGCTTGGATCAATTTGCACTAACCCTGCAAACCCTGCTGACTCGCACTGCACATTTGGACCAAAGTGTCCTACAAGTTATGGCTGCTCCTGTTTCCGCTGCTGCACCTAGTCCTACCAGGAGCATGTCCGGTTCTGCACCTCTACCCTCAGCGATATGGAGGCGATCATATTCAGTGCAGAGGGTTTTTAAACCAGGTGGGCATTTTCTTTGAGATGTTACCTCAGGCTTTTCCCTCTGACAGAGCTAAGGTGGGATTTCTCATCTCGTTACTCTCTGACACAGCTCTTGCCTGGGCTAATCCCTTGTGGGAGACTAATAAACCTGTGATTTCAAATTACCCTGAATTTGTGGCCTCCTTTCGAAGGGTATTTGATGTTCCAGCTCGCTCCTCCACTGCTGCTAAACGACTCATGTCCATTCAGCAAGGTACAAGATCTGTTGCTCAGTATGCTAATGAGTTCCGTACGCTTGCCACAGAGGTAGGTTGGAACAATGAAACCCTTGTTGCCGCCTTCTTTCATGAGCTCTCTGATGCGATTAAAGACGAAGTTGCTGCCAGAGATTTACCAGAGGATCTGGAGACATTGGTGTCTTTTTTGATCCTAATTGACATCAGACTCAGAGAGAGGCCCTCTTTCAAGGAGCGCTTGTGGAAGCCTCCTGTTCCGTTGTCTCCTACGTGTTCGTTCCCACCCATGCCTCCCTCTCCTCCCATGCCTCCTGGTCCTGAGTCACCAGGTATTGCTGAGCCAATGCAGCTGGGATTCACGCGTCTCTCCATGGCGGAGAGAGCCTTTAGGAGGAGGGAGGGGCTCTGCCTCTATTGTGGGTTACAGGGTAACCTTTTGAAGTCTTGTCCTACACGGCCGGGAAACGCTCACACCTAAGGTCCTGTCGGGGGCAGACCTTGGGTGGTTTATCCTCGTCCCCGGAATCGCTTAACGAGAAACCTTTGGTCACGGTTGTCCATTCCTGGGTGGACTCCTCCATAGTCACTCAGGCTCTTGTTGACTCCGGTGCTGCAGGCTATTTCATTGACAATGCTTTTGTATCAAAGCACTCCATTCCTGTTTTGCTTCGGTCTGTTCCGCTTGCTATTGAGGCCATTGATGGCAGGTCCCTTCAGCCCGCACTCGGTACTCACGAAACTGCTCCGTTATCCATGGCTGTTGGGGCTCTCAATTTTGAAACCCTCCAGTTTCAGGTGATAAACTCTCCACATTTTTTGGTTGTTCTGAGTTATCCCTGGCTCCAAAAGCACAATCCCAGTCTCGACTGGCGCAGGTCCAAAATTTTGTTGTGGTCCCCGCAATGTATTTCCACTTGTCTTCGGACACCAGTTAAAGTCTTGTGCACTTCTTCTGTATCTCAATTGCCAGAGGAGTACCAATAGTTCCTAGACGTGTTTGACAAGGTGCTTGCTGGTACGTTGACTCCTCACCGGTCTTACGATTGTGCCATAGACCTGCAATCCGGAGCCATTCCTCCTGGGGGCCAGGTGTACCCTCTGTCTGTTGCAGAGAATTGTGCTAAGGAGGAGTATTTTGCCGATGCTCTGTCGTGGGGATCATCCGCAAATCCTGCTCTCCTGCAGGGGCTGGCTTCTTCTTTGTGAAGAAAAAGGGTGGCGAGTTAAGACCATGTATCAATTATAGGGGTCTTAATCGTCTTACAATTAAGAATGCTTACCCTATTGCACTTATTACGGAACTCTTTGACCGCCTCAAGGGAGCTAAGGTCTTTACTAAACTTGATGTGAGAGGAGCATACAATCTCGTTAGGACTAAGGAGGGCCACAAATGGAAAACAGCATTTAACCCCAGGAGCGGGCATTATGAGTATCTTTTAATACCCTTTGGCCTATGTAATGCTCCTGCTGTTTTTCAGGAATTTATTAATGATGTCCTACGAGATATGTTGCAACAGTGTGTTGTGGTGTACTTAGACGACATCCTCATAAACTCACCCACACTTGAGGCTCATCATTCTGATGTTACACGGGTTCTTCAGAGACTACGTGAGAACGGCCTGTTTTGTAAACTCGAGAAATGTGAGTTCCATCAGACTCAAGTAACCTTCCTAGGTTATGTTATCTCCGTTGCAGGGTTCTCCATGGATCCTGACAAGTTATTTACAGTTCTGCAGTGGCCTCACCCAGTTGGTCTTCGGTCTATTCAACATTTTTTGGGGTTTGCCAATTACTATAGAAAGTTTATTAAAAACTTTTCTTCCTTGGTCAAACCTATCACAGACATGACCCGTAAAGAGAATGATCCACTCCATTGGTCACCTACTGCCATTAAGGCCTTTGATAGTCTTAAGAATGCCTTTGCTGCCGCTCCAGTTCTGGCTCAGCCTAACCCTGTCCTGCCTTTCGTTCTTGAGGTTGATGTGCCTGGAGTAGGTGCCCTCTTGTCTCAACGTCCTACACCTGATGATTCCTTGCATCCTTGTGGTTTCTTCTCTAAGAAATTGTCTCCAGCAGAGTGCAATTATGAAATTGGCAACAGGGAATTTCTGGCCATAATTTTGGCACTTAAGGAATGGAGGCATCTTCTCGAGGGTACTAGCGTGCCAGTGCTCATTCTTACTGACCACAAGAATTTAACTTATCTATCTGAAGCAAAAAGTTTGTCACCCTGACTGGCCAGAGGAGCGCTATTTTTGTCTCGGTTTAATTATGAGGTCTCCTACCTGCCTGGTAGTAAGAATGTTAGGGCTGATGCCCTCTCTCGACAATTTTCGCCTCTATCCATATTTTGGCTACCATACATACTAATTTGACTTCTCCCCTTGGGGGAGGAGATCCTGGCTGCACAAACCAATGCACCTCCTGAGAAACCTATTGGTAAGTGTTTTGTTCCTGAGAATCTTCTCAGTAAATTTTTGCACACTTACCACTATCCTAAAGCCACAGATTACCCAGGCAAGAACCAAATGATTTGGTCTGTCACTCGACAATTCTGGTGGCCAGGTCTTCTTTCTGATGTTGCTGCGTATGTTGCCTCCTGCTCAGTTTGTGCACAGAATAAGACTCCTCAACATCTTTCTGTGGGTCTTCTTCAACCTATTGCTAATGGTGAGCGTCCTTGGACACATCTTTCCATGGACTTCATTGTCGAGCTCCCTGTTTTGAATGGCAATACTGTTATCCTCACTGGTTGACCGTTTTTCTAAAATGTCACATTGCATTCCCTTGATGAAGCTGCCTACCGCTCAGGAGCTTGCTTCTATTTTTTCCCGTGAGGTCTTCCGTTTACATGGGTTACCCAAGGAGATAGTGTCGGACCGGGGTAGCCAGTTTGTCTCCAGATTTTGGCGTTCCTTTTGTGCTCAAATGGGGATCCAGCTTTTCCTCGGCATATCACTCTCAATCCAATGGGGCTGCGGAACGGTCTAATCAAGCTCTGGAACAGTTCCTCCATTGCTATGTCTCAGATCACCACAATAATTGGTCTGAACTGTTACCTTGGGCAGAGTTTGCTCGTAATAGTGCTATTAATGCTTACTCAAAGTTATCCCCGTTCATGGTGAATTATGGGTTTCAACTATCCTTGTTGCCTGATTCATGTCTCAGGGTATTCCAGATTTGGAGGAGCATCTTCAGCAACTCCGTTCCACGTGGGTGCAGATTCAGGATTGCCTTCATCATTCATGCAGTGCCAAAAGTTCCAGGCTGATCGTAGGCATCTGCCCGCACCTTCCTACCAGGTTGGTGAGAGAGTTTGGCTGTCCTCCTGCAACTTGAACCTTTGTGTGCCTTCCAATAAATTGGCTCCACGTTATGTTGGTCCTTTTCGAATACTCCAACTGGTTAATCCTGTGGCCTACGCTCTTGACCTTCCTCCTGCTATGCGCATCTCCAATGTTTTTCATGTCTCCCTCTTAAAACCATTGGTTTTTAATTGGTTTACCACTGTGTTGCCTCGTCCCCATCCTATCTTTGTTGACAACTATGAGGAGTATGAGGTTAGCAGCATTATTGACTCTTGTATGTCCAGGGGCCGTGTACAGTATTTGGTTCACTGGAGGGGCTACGGTCCAGAGGAGCATTCTTGGGTTTCCTCCTCTGATGTTCATGCTCCCACCCTCCTCCGTGCCTTCCATGCCCATTTCCCCAATAAGCCTTTTGTCCTCCCGCGGGAGAGGGGTCGTTGAGGGGAGGGTACTGTCAGGGTTTTCTCGCTGTTGTGTTTGCCATGTGCTGCTTGCAGCCATTTTACTCACCTCTCTTCCTGACTATGGCCCTTTTAAGGGCTACTTGTAATTTAGTGTAGGGTAGGGATTTTTATTATTTTGGGGGGCTTTTTAATTTTATTAGGGGGCTTAGATTAGGTGTAATTAGTTTAAACTTCTTGTAATTTTTTTCTATTTTCTGTAATTTAGTGTTTGTTGTTTTTTGTACTTTAGTTTATTTAATTTAATTGTAAGTAATTGTATTTAGTTTAGGGAATTAATTTAATGATATTGTAGTGTTAGGTATAATTGTAACTTAGGTTAGGATTTATTTTACAGGTACTTTTGTATTTATTTTCGCTAGGTAGTTATTAAATAGTTAATAACTATTTTATAACTATTGTACCTAGTTAAAATAAATACAAAGTTGCCTGTAAAATAAAAATAAATCCTAAAATAGTTACAATGTAATTATTAATTATATTGTAGCTATCTTAGGGTTTATTTTATAGGTAAGTATTTAGTTTTAAATAGGAATTATTTAGTTAATAATAGTAATATTTATTTATATTTATTTAAATTATATTGAATTTAGGGGGTGTTAGAGTTAGGGTTAGACTTAGATTTAGGGGTTAATAACTTTATTATAGTGGTGGCGGTGTAGGGGGGGCAGGATAGGGGTTAATAAATATAATATAGGTGGCGGTGGGCTCCGGGAGCGGCGGTTTAGGGGTTAAACAATGTATTTAGTTGCGGCGGGGTCCGCTATCAGCAGGATAGGGGTTAATAATTTTATGTAGGTGGCGGCGGTATAGGGGGCGGCAGATTAGGGGTTAATAGGTATAATGTAGGTGGCGGCAGGGTCCGGGAGCGGCGGTTTAGGGGTTAATAAGTTTATTTAGTTGCGGGGGGCTCCGGGAGCAGCGGTTTAGGGGGTAAACAGTATAGTATAGTGTGGGTGCTTAGTGACAGTATAGCAAGAAAGCTGCAAAGAATCCGAAGAGCAGCGAGATTGATGACTGTTAGTTAACAACAGTTCACTGCTCATCGCAGCTTTTTGACAGCTTTCTTGATAAATTTGGCGAACGTATTCAGGTCCGCGGCGGCGATGTTTGGCGATCTTAGGCGAGTGTATTGGGGCCGTCGAATGCAGGTAAGCAGACAGCTTGATAAATAGAGGCCTAGATGTTTTCTTTGCATAAATTTTTTATAGATGATCCATTTATATATATATTTAATAACATTGTGCTGATTTTCAAACTCCTAACCAAGCCCCAACATGTCAGATGTATACATGAGTTTACACGCTACTGCTGGCTCCTGTTAGTCTAATCTGTCTTTTCATATGCAGGAAAGGGGGGGTGGGGGAGAGTGTCTGCCCCCAGACCCTTTATTATTATTATTATTAGGGTTGCACCAATACCATTTTTTTTAAGACCGAGTACAAGTACCGATACTTTTTTCCAAATACTCACTGATACCAATTACCGATACTTTTTTATGTCATGACAGTTTACCTAGCACATTACAGAGTAATGATTTAAGATCACTTCTTTATAATTATGAACTGTATCTCAAAAGACATTTTGAAATAATAAAACAGTTTTATGTGCTTGTTGTCACAAAGTTTACTGAACATGTTTATAAATAAAAATATTACAATAACAATAATAACAACAATAAATAACAGCTGCAGCAGCTGGGACTGGAAAGCTACAATGTAAAGGGGTGATTGCTGGATGCAATTGGGTTGTAGGGTGCCTATATAACTCATCAATCTAACATTTGTACTTAATACAAAGTAATATAATTTTATTCTGAAAATAATATTGAGGAAGGAGTATCCCAGTAATCCGCTTTGAGAAAAATGAGGCATTTGCATTCTACTGACTCAACAGAAAATAGGACTGGTCTTCATATTTTTCCAGGGCTGCTTTTTATTCCCAGTCCAGCCCTGGCTAAGGTTGTTCCTCAGAGTACAGTATGTTTTGAGCATAATTGTGCAAGAGGAGAACTAGTAGTATAACAGGCAATCTAGCAATTAGAAAAAAAATTCAAAAGTTAGTGGAAAGCATCTCTGCATGTTCAGCTATAAGTCTGTTACTGCTATCAGTAAGTTCTTATTAAGGAACAGAAGCATCTCTGCATGTTCAGCTATAGGTCTGTTTCTGCTATCAGTAAGTTCTTATTAAGGAACAGAAGCATCTCTGCATGTTCAGCTATAAGTCTGTTACTGCTATCAGTAAGTTCTTATTAAGGAACAGAAGCATCTCTGCATGTTCAGTTATAAGTCTGTTTCTGCTATCAGTAAGTTCTTATTAAGGAACAGAAGCATCTCTGCATGTTCAGCTATAAGTCTGTCTCTGCTATCAGTAAGTTCTTATTAAGGAACAGAAGCATCTCTGCATGTTCAGCTATAAGTCTGTTTCTGCTATCAGTAAGTTCTTATTAAGGAACAGAAACATCTCTGCACGTTCAGCTATAAGTCTGTTTCTGCTATCAGTAAGTTCTTATTAAGGAACAGAAGCATCTCTGCATGTTCAGCTATAAGTCTGTTACTGCTATCAGTAAGTTCTTATTAAGGAACAGAAGCATCTCTGCATGTTCAGTTATAAGTCTGTTTCTGCTATCAGTAAGTTCTTATTAAGTAACAGAAGCATCTCTGCATGTTCAGCTATAAGTCTGTTTCTGCTATCTGTAAGTTCTTATTAAGGAACAGAAGCATCTCTGCATGTTCAGCTATAAGTCTGTTTCTGCTATTAGTAAGTTCTTATTAAGGAACAGAAGCATCTCTGCATGTTCAGCTATAAGTCTGTTTCTGCTATCAGTAAGTTCTTATTAAGTAACAGAAGCATCTCTGCATGTTCAGCTATAAGTCTGCTTCTGCTATCAGTAAGTTCTTATTAAGGAACAGAAGCATCTCTGCATGTTCAGCTATAAGTCTGTTTCTGCTATCAGTAAGTTCTTATTAAGGAACAGAAGCATCTCTGCATGTTCAGCTATAAGTCTGTCTCTGCTATCAGTAAGTTCTTATTAAGGAACAGAAGCATCTCTGCATGTTCAGCTATAAGTCTGTTTCTGCTATCAGTAAGTTCTTATTAAGGAACAGAAGCATCTCTGCATGTTCAGCTATAAGTCTGTTTCTGCTATCAGTAAGTTCTCATTAAGGAACAGAAGCATCTCTGCATGTTCAGCTATAAGTCTGTTTCTGCTATCTGTAAGTTCTTATTAAGGAACAGAAGCATCTCTGCATGTTCAGCTATAGGTCTGTTTCTGCTATCAGTAAGTTCTCATTAAGGAACAGAAGCATCTCTGCATGTTCAGCTATAAGTCTGTTTCTGCTATCTGTAAGTTCTTATTAAGGAACAGAAGCATCTCTGCATGTTCAGCTATAAGTCTGTTTCTGCTATCAGTAAGTTCTTATTAAGGAACAGAAGCATCTCTGCATGTTCAGCTATAGGTCTGTTTCTGCTATCAGTAAGTTCTCATTAAGGAACAGAAGCATCTCTGCATGTTCAGCTATAAGTCTGTTTCTGCTATCTGTAAGTTCTTATTAAGGAACAGAAGCATCTCTGCATGTTCAGCTATAAGTCTGTTTCTGCTATCAGTAAGTTCTTATTAAGGAACAGAAGCATCTCTGTATGTTCAGCTATAAGTCTGTTTCTGCTATCAGTAAGTTCTTATTAAGTAACAGAAGCATCTCTGCATGTTCAGCTATAAGTCTGTTTCTGCTATCAGTAAGTTCTTATTAAGGAACAGAAGCATCTCTGCATGTTCAGCTATAAGTCTGTTTCTGCTATCAGTAAGTTCTTATTAAGGAACAGAAGCATCTCTGTATGTTCAGCTATAAGTCTGTTTCTGCTATCAGTAAGTTCTTATTAAGGAACAGAAGCATCTCTGCATGTTCAGCTATAGGTCTGTTTCTGCTATCAGTTAGTTCTTATTAAGGAACAGAAGCATCTCTGCATGTTCAGCTATAAGTCTGTTTCTGCTATCAGTAAGTTCTTATTAAGGAACAGAAGCATCTCTGCATGTTCAGCTATGTCTGTTTCTGCTATCAGTAAGTTCTTATTAAGGAACAGAAGCATCTCTGCATGTTCAGCTATAAGTCTGTTTCTGCTATCAGTAAGTTCTTATTACGGAACAGAAGCATCTCTGCATGTTCAGCTATAAGTCTGTTTCTGCTATCAGTAAGTTCTTATTAAGGAACAGAAGCATCTCTGCATGTTCAGCTATAAGTCTGTTTCTGCTATCAGTAAGTTCTTATTACGGAACAGAAGCATCTCTGCATGTTCAGCTATAAGTCTGTTTCTGCTATCAGTAAGTTCTTATTAAGGAACAGAAGCATCTCTGCATGTTCAGCTATAGGTCTGTTTCTGCTATCAGTAAATTCTTATTAAGGAACAGAAGCATCTCTGCATGTTCAGCTATAAGTCTGTTTCAGCTATCAGTAAGTTCTTATTAAGGAACAGAAGCATCTCTGTATGTTCAGCTATAAGTCTGTTTCTGCTATCAGTAAGTTCTTATTAAGGAACAGAAGCATCTCTGCATGTTCAGCTATAAGTCTGTTTCTGCTATCAGTAAGTTCTTATTAAGGAACAGAAGCTCTCTGCATGTTCAGCTATAAGTCTGCTTCTGCTAACAACAAGGACGTTTGACGCTAAGCTGAACAGTCTTTCATTTTTCACACTACTGCATGGGTTAGAAAGATATTTTTGGGCCATTAAATCTCAGTTTATTAACAGCCCAGTACTTCAGGGGTTTGTCTGAATGACTGCTCTGATGTACAATAATACAAATAACAGCTATTTGTATTGGCAGAACAATTTTTAGTTAAGTCTCCACTCCAGCTTAAAATGAAATGGGAACATGCAGTTTGAAAAATGCCACAAGATGGAGTATGGGTAGGAATTGGAGGTATCGGTTTAAGTATCGGTGCATTTGCACGAGTACAAGTACTCATGCAAATACTTGGTATCGGCACCGATACCGATACTAGTATCGGTATCGGCGCAACCCTAATTATTATTATTATTATTATTATTATCATTATTTATTTATAAAGCACCAACAGATTCTGCAGTGCTGTCCATGGGTACAAAGATAAAAGTACAGTACAATACAAAATAAAAGACACCAAAGTTTAACAAACAAATAAAGGGGGAATTGAGGGCCCTGTTCCTTGGGAACTTAGAATCTAGATGGGTAGGAGGGTGAGAAACAGGAGGTGGGGACTGCAAAGTGAGAATGATGTTAGTGTGGAGTCAGATGAGGGCAGCTATTAGGCAAGTCACTGAGTGTTCCAGCTAACCTCATCAATAGTGCTAAATTTGGAGCTTCTAAGTAAGTTTTTAAAATGTTTTATACTGGATGTTTAGTTCAGTATCTGTGCATATTATTCTTTATAGTAGTGTCTAATTCATGCAGTTATATGACAATTGGTGTATACTGTCCCTTTAAATCTCACTTTTGCCCACTAATTACCTCTCTCTTTTCCCAGCTAGAGAAAAGGACACGTTAAACAGGAACATGACGACATCATTAACAAATGGGGTGCTACAATGAAAATTAGAGTGACAACACTGCCTCACAATCCACAGGATTTGCTACTAAACAGAGGAGAGATGGCAGATAGAAGAGAGTAAAATAAAGGGAAAATATTGATGTAGAGAATAAGGGGCCGATTTATAAAGCTCTGTATGGAGCTTGATGCCCCTGTTTCTGCGCAAGCTTTCAGGCTCGCCGGAAACAGAAGCCCACTGCTCCATAACTTGTCTGCCTGCTCTGAGGCGGTGGACAGAAATCAACCTGATCAAATACGATAGGGTTGATTGACACCCCCTGCTAGCGACCGATTGGCTGCAAATCTGCATGGGGTGGTATTGCACCAGTAGTTCACAAGAATTGCTGGTGAAATGATAAATGCCGACAGCGTATACTGCCAGCATTTATCGACGTGCGGCGGACATGATACGCTACTTGGTAAATAAATATAAATATGCCCCCAAATGCTGAAGTAAAAAAGCTGAGATAAAAATATAAATACTATTGTAAAGCAAAACAAATAACAGTAATGATAATAAGAGAACGGAAGTGAGAGAAAGAATAGAAATCTTGAGATGGTAAGAAATTGTGACAGAGGAAGGGAAAATGCAGAGAGATAGATTTATAGAAACATAGGGCAAGTATATAAAGAGACGGGAGTGAGGAAATGAAAGAGAGATAGATTTATAGAAACATAGGGCAAGTATATAAAGAGACGGGAGTGAGGAAATGAAAGAGAGATAGATTTATAGAAACATAGGGCAAGTATATAAAGAGACGGGAGTGATGAAATGAAAGAGAGATAGATTTATAGAAACATAGGGCAAGTATATAAAGAGACGGGAGTGAGGAAATGAAAGAGAGATAGATTTATAGAAACATAGGGCAAGTATATAAAGAGACGGGAGTGAGGAAATGAAAGAGAGATAGATTTATAGAAACATAGGGCAAGTATATAAAGAGACGGGAGTGAGGAAATGAAAGAGAGATAGATTTATAGAAACATAGGGCAAGTATATAAAGAGACGGGAGTGAGGAAATGAAAGAGAGATAGATTTATAGAAACATAGGGCAAGTATATAAAGAGACGGGAGTGAGGAAATGAAAGAGAGATAGATTTATAGAAACATAGGGCAAGTATATAAAGAGACGGGAGTGAGGAAATGAAAGAGAGATAGATTTATAGAAACATAGGGCAAGTATATAAAGAGACGGGAGTGAGGAAATGAAAGAGAGATAGATTTATAGAAACATAGGGCAAGTATATAAAGAGACGGGAGTGAGGAAATGAAAGAGAGATAGATTTATAGAAACATAGGGCAAGTATATAAAGAGACGGGAGTGAGGAAATGAAAGAGAGATAGATTTATAGAAACATAGGGCAAGTATATAAAGAGACGGGAGTGAGGAAATGAAAGAGAACAGAGGGAGAGAAAGAATCTGTAGCTTCGGTGCAGAATGCAGAAAGAGAAATAGGGCAGAAAGACAGATTGCAGCAAGAGACGTGATTAGCACAAATTGTGTGTGTGCAGCTTGCTCTGCCAGAAGGACCTTACATTCCCTACTTATGATTATCTGTGGTTAGTACAGGAGCTCCTAAGCACCATTGGCAAACACAGGAGTGTGCAAGACGTTAAATGAATCTGTACAACCTGTCATATTGAAGGATCTAACTCCTTCAGTGCCGTTGAGGTCAGAAATGTACAGGAATGCAAGGGATTATGTTTGCCTGTTTTGATCTCTATGGGTTTTGCACTGAGTTTGATTCACAGATTCTAATTGTCTCTTTCTTTCTCTCTCTTTCTATCGCTGACCTTTGAAGATATATTTGGGAATTACATAACCCTGATGCTCCAGGGGTTTAGATCTGCAGAGCCCCGAATAGTTCCCCTATCCTCATAAACTCTCCGCAGCCGCACACAAACAGCAAGAAAGCCTCAGTGCCGTGGGGTTTACATAGTGGCAACATGCCCAGAAGCTAGAAAAGACCATCAACTCAGCAGAAAATATTGCAGGAAAACAAAGGTTATCTGGTAAAAAGTCTCTGCGGTTCAGAATCCGTATTAATGACTTCTGAAGACTGCTCACCCAGAGGATGGCTTTCAAATCAGCAGGAACATTTCAAAAATGGTTTAACATCCCGCTCTGAGTTGCTTACAAAGACAACATTCTGTGAGCAACACAATAATAAAACTACTTTTATTTTAAATAAATCAAATCATCTTCAAATATAAAAATTAATTTGTCTGTAAAGGAACAAAATTTGTGTTTTATTGAGACAATAATCAAGCAGATTATTTGCAGAGCAGTTGCTGTCCATGGTCCTGAAAGCACTGATCCTGTTATGAGAATAAATTGCATCAAATGTATCAAAGGGCAAAGTGGCAAAATAGAATTTAACTGCCTTTCGCCTAGATTTAGAGTTCTGCGTTAGCCTTCAAAACCAGCGTTAGGGGGTCCTAACGCTGGTTTTGACCACCCGCTGGTATTTAGAGTCAGTCAGGAAAGGGTCTAACGCTCACTTTCCAGCCGCGACTTTTCCATACCGCAGATCCCCCTACAATTGCGTAGCCTATCATTTCAATGGGATCTTTCTAACGCCGGTATGTAGAGTCTTGGCTGAAGCGAGCGTTAGAAATCTAACGACAAAACTCCAGCCGCAGAGAAAAGCCAGGAGTTAAGAGCTTTCAGGGCTAACGCCGGTTCATAAAGCTCTTAACTACTGTGCTCTAAAGTACACTAACACCCATAAACTACCTATGTACCCCTAAACCGAGGCCCCCCCACATCGCCGCCACTCTAATCATTTTTTTTAACCCCTAATCTGCCGACCGCACACCGCCGCAACCTACATTATCCCTATGTACCCCTAATCTGCTGCCCCTAACATCGCCGACCCCTAAATAATATTTATTAACCGCTAATCAGCCCCCCCAACGTCGCCGCTACCTTACCTACAATTATTAACCCCTAATCTGCCGACCGGACCTCACCGCTACTCTAATAAATGTATTAACTGCTAAATCTAAGTCTAACCCTAACATTAACACCCCCCTAAGTTAAATATAATTTTAATCGAACGAAATAAAATAAATCTTATTAAATAAATTATTCCTATTTAAAGCTAAATACTTACCTGTAAAATAAACCCTAATATAGCTACAATATAAATAATTATTATATTGTAGCTATTTTAGGATTAATATTTATTTTACAGGCAACTTTGTATTTATTTTAACCAGGTACAATAGCTATTAAATAGTTAATAACTATTTAATAGCTACCTAGTTAAAATAATTACAAAAGTACCTGTAAAATAAATCCTAACCTAAGTTACAATTAAACCTAACACTACACTATCAATAAATTAATTAAATAAACTACCTACAATTATCTACAATTAAACCTAACACTACACTATCAATAAATAAATTAAATACAAATACCTACAAATAAATACAAATAAATACACTAACTAAAGTACAAAAAATAAAAAAAGAACTAAGTTACAAAAAATAAAAAAAGAACTAAGTTACAAAAAATAAAAAAAATAATTTACAAACATTATAAAAATATTACAACAATTTTAAGCTAATTACACCTACTCTAAGCCCCCTAATAAAATAACAAAGCCCCCCAAAATAAACAAAAAAAATGCCCTACCCTATTCTAAAATAAAAATTGAAAAGCTCTTTTAACTTACCAGCCCTTAAAAGGGCCTTTTGCGGGGCATGCCCCAAAGAATTCTGCTCTTTTGCCTGTAAAAAGAAAACATACAATACCCCCCCCACAACATTACAACCCATCATCCACATACATCTAATCTAACCCAAACCCCCCTTAAATAAACCTAACACTAAGCCCCTGAAGATCTTCCTACCTTGTCTTCACCACGCCGGGTATCACCGATCCGTCCAGAAGAGGGTCCGAAGTCTTCCTCCTATCCGGGGCTGAAGAGGTCCATCATCCAGCTGAAGTCTTCCTCCTATCCGGGGCTGAAGAGGTCCATCATCCGGCTGAAGTCTTCATCCAAGCCAATCAGATTGAGCTCGCATTCTATTGGCTGATCGGAACAACCAATAGAATGCAAGCTCAATCTGATTGGCTGATTGGATCAGCCAATCGGATTGAACTTGAATCTGATTGGCTGATTCCATCAGCCAATCAGAATTTTCCTACCTTAATTCCGATTGTCTGATAGAATCCTATCAGCTAATCGGAAATTCGAGGGACGCCATCTTGAAAGAAGTCCCTTAAAGGAACCGTCATTCGTCGGGAAGTCGTCGGCCAGGATGGATGTTCCGCGTCGGCGGGATGAAGATGGAGCCGTAAGAAAGAAGATTGAAGATGCCGCTTGATAGAAGACTTCAGCCGGATGATGGACTTTTTCAGCCCCCGCTTGGATGAAGACTTCAGCCGGATGATGGACCTCTTCAGCCCCGGATAGGAGGAAGACTTCGGACCCTCTTCTGGACGGATCGGTGATACCCGGAGTGGTGAAGACAATGTAGGAAGATCTTCAGGGGCTTAGTGTTAGGTTTATTTAAGGGGGGTTTGGGTTAGATTAGGGGTATGTTGGTGGTGAGTTGTAATGTTGGGGGGGTATTGTATGTTTTTTTTTTACAGGCCAAAGAGCAGAATTCTTTGGGGCATGCCCCGCAAAAAAAGCCCTTTTAAGGGCTGGTAAGGTAAAAGAGCTTTTCAATTTTTATTTTAGAATAGGCAAGGGCATTTTTTTATTTTGGGGGGCTTTGTTATTTTATTAGGGAGCTTAGAGTAGGTGTAATTAGCTTAAAATTGTTGTAATATTTTTATAATGCTTGTAAAAAAAATTTTTATTTTTTGTAACTTAGTTCTTTTTTCATTTTTTGTAACTTAGTTCTTTTTTTATTTTGTTGTACTTTAGTTAGTGTATTTATTTGTATTTATTTGTAGGTATTTGTATTTAATTAATTTATTGATAGTGTAGTGTTAGGTTTAATTGTAGATAATTGTAGGTAGTTTATTTAATTAATTTATTGATAGTGTAGTGTTAGGTTTAATTGTAACTTAGGTTAGGATTTATTTTACAGGTACTTTTGTAATTATTTTAACTAGGTAGCTATTAAATAGTTATTAACTATTTAATAGCTATTGTACCTGGTTAAAATAAATACAAAGTTGCCTGTAAAATACATATTAATCCTAAAATAGCTACAATATAATTATTATTTATATTGTAGCTATATTAGGGTTTATTTTACAGGTAAGTATTTAGCTTTAAATAGGATTAATTTATTTAATAAGATTTATTTTATTTCGTTAGATTAAAATTATATTTAATTTAGGGGGGTGTTAGGGTTAGACTTAGCTTTAGGAGTTAATACATTTATTAGAGTAGCAGTGAGGTCCGGTCGGCAGATTAGTGGTTAATACTTGTAGGTAAGTAGCGGCGACGTTGGGGGGGGCAGATTAGGGGGTAATAAATATAATATAGGGGTCGGCGGGGGTTAGGGGCAGCAGATTAGGGGTTCATAGGGATAACGTAGATTGCGGCGGTGTACAGAGCAGCAGATTAGGGGTTAATAGCATAAGGCAGGGGTCAGCGATAGCGGGGGTGGCAGATTAGGGGTTAATAAGTGTAAGGTTAGGGGTGTTTAGACTCGGGGTACATGTTAGGGTGTTAGGTGCAAACTTAGGAAGTGTTTCCCCCTAGGAAACAATGGGGCTGCGTTAGGAGCTGAACGCTGCTTTTTTGCAGGTGTTAGGTTTTTTTAAGCTCAAAATGGCCCCATTGTTTCCAATGGGGGAATCGTGCACGAGCACGTTTTTGAAACTGGCCGCGTCCATAAGCACCGCTGGTATTGAGAGTTGCAGTGGCGGTAAATTATGCTCTACGCTCCCTTTTTGGAGCCTAACGCAGCCCTTCTGTGAACTCTAAATACCAGCGGTATTTAAAAGGTGCGGGGGGGAAAAAGCATGCGTAGCTAATGCACCCCTTTGGCCGCAGAACTCTAAATCTAGGCGTTAGTGCTTGTTACACAAATGTTATAATACAGCTCTATCAGATCTCTGGTTAATTTTATAAATTGCCCCAAATCCACTCAAAATAGACGGCATTATAGTTTGTTTGTTAAAAAAATTGTAGCATTTTTTAAAATGAAAAATAAATGCACTTGACAGTTTTGGGGCTTTAAAGTTGGCGGGCATGGGGTGTATACAGTACACGTATGAATGATGTGAAATGTATAGGTATTATACTTTAAAATTGTTTATTATACATTTTTTTTCTGCGTTTGTTTATTTAGAAACAAGATTAATGTAACAGGATATTAATATCTTGCATAAAAATGGCTGCTGTTACAATATTGCATTTTGAACATTTCTTCCACTGTCAAACATGTTTGGTTAAAAGGCACATTTCTACCATTGAAATTAAAAAGCTGTACTAATCACAAAAGAGTAAGAATAAATAGTTGTCTCACTGTATATACAGAGAAATAAAGATAAAAATATTTGTTTAAATAGAGGAATTTATTCTTGTCGTTCCGAATTTTGAAATTCGGATGCATTCGAAACCGTTAGCGAATTATTATTAACTAGTACTAAAGCCCGTGTACACGGGCCATTTTTTGCAGTACAGCGGTCCCACCCCTTGCTCTCACCCCCTCTCTATTGCTCTCTCTCCCCCTCTCTTTTGCTTTCTCTCCCCCCTCTCCTTTGCACTCTACCCTCTTTTGCTCTCTCTTCCCTCTTTGGCTCTCTCTGCCCCCTCTTTGGCTCTCTCTCCCCCCTCTTTGGCTCTCTCTGCCCCCTCTTTTGTTCTCTCCCCCCTCTTTGGCTCTCTCTCTCCCCTCTTTGGCTCTCTCCCCCCTTTCTTTTGCTCTACCTGCCCCCTCTTTTGTTCTCTCCCCCCTCTTTGGCTCTCTCTCCCCCCTCATTGGCTCTCTCTCCCCCCTCTATTTGTCTCTCTCCCCCCTCTTTGAATCTCTCTCGCCACTCTTTGGCTCTCTCTACCCCCTCTTTGGCTCTCTCTGCCCCCTATTTTGTTCTCTCCCCCCTCTATTTGGCTCTCTCCCCCATATATTTGGCTCTCTCCCCCCTCTTTGGCTCTCTCTCCCCCCCTCTTTGGCTCTCTCTGCCCCCTCTTTTGTTCTCTCCCCCCCCCTCTTTGGCTCTCTCCCCCCTTTCTTTTGCTCTCTCTGCCCCCTCTTTTGTTCTCTCCCCCCTCTTTGGCTCTCTCTTCCCCCTCTTTTGTTCTCTCCACCCTCTTTGGCTCTCCCCCCCCCCCGCTTTGGCTCTCTCTCTCTCTCCACTCTTTGGCTCTCTCTGCCCCTCTTTTGTTCTCTCCCCCCTCTATTTGGCTCTCTCTGCCCCCTCTTTTGTTCTCTCCCCCCCCTCTTTGGCTCTCTCTGCCCCCTCTTTTGTTCTCTCCCCCCTCTATTTAGCTCTCTCTGCCCCTTCTTTTGTTCTCTCCCCCCTCTATTTGGCTCTCTCCCCCCTTCTTTGGGCCTTCTAGCCCCCTCTCTTGCCACGCCCCCATCCTGGCACCCCACCCGACCACGCCCCCTCACGGAGACACCCGCCCGGCCACGCCCATTGCGGTGATACCCGCCCGGCCACGCCCCCATCGCAGCACTCCGTCCGGCCACGCCCATCGCGGTGACACCCGCTGGCCACGCCCCTCGCCGCACCCGGTCACGCCCATCGTCGCAACCCGGCCACGCCCCCTGACACTCCGCTGCTGAGTGTCAGGATCCAAATGGCCAGGTATGTTTGTCACGTGCAGTCTCTACTGCGCATGACTGCATCTGACAAACATACTTGGCCATTTATTATATAGGATGTTGGACCGAATCTATATTACTGAGCGAATCGTTATTTCTAGCTAATGTTCCTGTGATTGCCGAAACAAAATTATGTTAAACCGCCGCCACCCAGGCCGCCACTAAATAAAGCTATTAACCCCTAAATTGCTGTCCCCCCACATAACTAACACTGCCTAAACCTATTAACCCCTAAACCGCACCCCCCCCCCCACATCGCCAACACTAACTAAACCTATTAATCCCTAAACCGCCGTTCTGAAAAATCACCGACACAAACTAAACCTATAACCCCTAAACCGCACACTCCCACATCGCCAACACTAAGTAAAACTTTATTGTCACCGCTCACTTACCTACAGCACTGGTATTATAGGTTTTCAGAAACCAGGTGTTAAAAGACAAGAAGTGAGCGTAGAGCAAAATTCTGCTCCATACCGCACTCCAATACCAGCGCTGCTTAAGTCAGCAGTGAGCTGGTTGTACGTGCTGGTGCATGATTTCCCCGTAGACATCAATGGGGAGAGCTGGCTGAAAAAAAGCCTAACACCTTAAAAAAAGCAGCGTAAAGCTCCGTAAGGCAGCCCCATTGATTCCTATGGGAAAACACATTTTATGTTTACACCTAACATCCTAACATGAACCCCAAGTCTAAACACCCCTAATCTTACACTTATTAACCCCTAATCTGCCGCCCTGACATCGCCGCCATCTACATTATACTTATTAACCCCTAATTTGCCGCCTCCGACATCGCTGACACCTACATTATACTTATTAACCCCAAATCTGCCGCCCCCCAAAATCGCCAACACTAACATTATATTTATTAACCCCTAATGTGCTGCCCCCGACATCGCCGACACCTACATTATATTTATTAACCCATAATCTGCTGCCCACAACATCGCCGACACCTACATAATGTTATTAACACCTAATCTGCCGCCCCCAACGTCGCCACCACTATAATAAACATATTAACCCCTAAACCGCCATACTACCGCATTGCAAACACTAGTTAAATATTATTAACCCCTAATCTGCCGCCCCTAATATCACTGCCACTATACTAAATTTATTAACCCCTAAACCTAAGTCTAAACCTAACACCCCCTAACAAATATAATTAAAATTGTTACAGAAGCATTAGTTATTTTGTTGTGAAGAGCTTATTTCCCAGCAGCAATGCCTGAACCAGCAAGCCAGCACCTAAGAAGGGCTCCAAGAAAACCGTAACAAGTATCATTTCATAAAGAGTTAACTCTTTTTTTTCAGCTTTTAGAAACTATTGCCTAAATACACGTTTGCTGGCCTCAGCTCTAAGTTTAGTGATAACCAATCCCATTGTCTAATCACCTCTGGAGCCAGACTGCTAATTGATAAGATGAACTTGTAAACTTGTTATCTTAAGTACTGTAATCCTATTGTGGCCTGTCAAAGGACAGTGCTCTCTATCTAAATGTGTGATGGGGGATTTTGTGCTTCCCCCCCTCTCCCCCTGGGAGTGCCCTGTGTGCATGTAACCTTAATAAAAAGCAGGCTGGGCATCCCAGTCCTGGGTTCTTGTTTGACCCTCAATCGCAGCGTTGACTCATTTTTATGGGCAGAAGGGTATCCTAGCTGTACTGCAGCTTAGGGAGATTATTCTATATTTGCGAGACTCATATAGAATACTATGGAAAGCAGCTTCTCCCCTCTTTAGCAATGGGGATCCAGGCTACTAAGCGGTCCATCTCTCAGCGAGACTAAGGGTAACCGTAACATTTGGCGGCAGCGGCGGGATTTTCCTGGATTTCCTAGGAGAGGTACAGAACGGATGGAGAGCGCTTACGAAAAATTGAAGCGTACAACCCTAAAGGATTTACTTGAAAGCAGAGGGGGGTACGCCAGCAACCGGCCGAGGAGAGAGCTGATCGCAGAATTGACCGAACTGGATCAGAGCTTCACAATGGCGGAAACACCGACCACGATTAGTGACGAAAAAACCAGGATTGTTCGGGAAAGGCTCTCATTATACGGGCCGAACCCCTCCATGGAATTGGTACAGCAGTTGATGGCGGAGGCGGACGAGGATATACGAGAGACTCGAGCCCACGAACTCAACCTAGCGAACGCACACCGCAATGCTGAAGCCCCGCAGGTAATCATCCCTGTCGAAAATGCTGGGAGGCCCAAGATACCCTATGAGGCATTTCGACCCTTCCTAGAGAGCGAGACAGGGATTGATGAATATTTGGCGGACTTCAAAAGGCAATGTGCCCTGCACCAGATTCCCAACAGAGAGTGGCCCACGATATTGTCTGGGAAACTATCCGGGCGAGCCCTGGAAGCCTTTCGTACTCTGGGTGCTGAGGAAGTGACACAGTATGAGCTAGTTAAGGAGACACTGTTGCGACGGTACGCTGTAACTCCGGACACGTATCGCCGACAGTTTCGGGGCACGGAAAAGAAGCCTAATGATACCCATATGGAATGGGCGCACCGAATGCGGAGAGCGGCAAATCACTGGCTGAGCGGAAGTAAAGCGGTGACTGGGGAGGAAATTTTACAATTGTTTCTCTTAGAACATTTTTATAATGGCATGGAACAGCAAGGGAAGGAATGGCTGCGAGACAGGCGGCCTTCTACCTTAGAAGAAGCAGCCAAATTGGCCGATGAACATTATGACTCCCGTCTTCACGAACCCATGAACTACCGAGCTCCAGCACGGGTCGAACCCAGAGAGGTTTACCGTGCACCCCCTCGTGCTGAATTCCGAGCCCCGGTGCCCACAGGGCCCGTCCGACACTCAGGACCACCCAATAACAGCTCTGAGCGTCCCAGACCGACTTGCCACCGATGCAAGCAACCAGGGCATTAAATGGCTAGCTGCCCCCTTAATACGCACCAGACACCCAGGAATTACAATTACCCCTCTGGGTCCTATCGTCCGGCCCGGGCCCTCTGTGTTAACCAAGAGGCCCCTATGGAGGGATATGTGGGGCCGCTTCACGAGGCAGACCCTGTATATGCTGCCTCAGATAACCGCCAGCACCATCGGCAGAGGGTATGGCTCGAGGGGCGATCTACCGAGGGATTGCGAGACACAGGGGCTACTATCACGCTGGTACAGAGTCATTTGGTGCCAGAGCACAAGCGATCCGGACAGACTGTGGCCGTTAGAGTGGCGGGGGGGGATGTGTACAAAATTCCAACAGCTAAAGTGCATCTTGATAGGGGAGCGGGAAAGGGGGCTGTGAACGTGGACCTAATGGATAATTTACCTGCCGAAGTACTACTGGGCAACGATTTGGGCCCCATGACTACTGCCTATGCTCCAGTATGCAACAACGAGGCGGACCCAGTGACTACACGGGCCCAAGCACGGACGGAGCGAGAGCTCTCACCAGTGCGGGAGACACAGGTAAGACCTACCCCGACCTTGCCTGACAGGTTAGGCCCCATACCCTGGGACACCCCAGATGCTTTCGAGGCAGAGTCTAAGACTGACCCGACCTTACAGAAGTACCGGGAACGAGCAGAGACCGGAGGGGGCGGGGCAGATAACGAAACATTCTTATGGGAAAAAGGGAAACTATATCGCTGGACAGAGAAAAGGGGACAGCGTAGGCGACAGCTGGTAGTGCCCCACAAATATCGTCAAGAAATCCTCAAAATAGGCCACGACATCCCCTTAGCAGGCCACCTAGCCGTTACCCGTACCCTACACCGCATTACTCACACGTTCTTTTGGCCAGGGGTGCACGCTGACGTTAGAACTTACTGTAACACCTGCGATGTGTGTCAACGAGTAGGAAGGCGAGGCGATCACCCTAAAGCCCAGCTAGTAAATATGCCCATTGTAGAGGAACCCTTCAGCCGGGTTGCTATTGACCTAGTGGGACCACTGGCTACCCCTAGTCCCTCCGGTAAGCGATACATTCTTACCGTAGTGGACTACGCTACCAGGTACCCAGAGGCTGTCGCCCTATCCAACATACAAGCGGATACGGTAGCGAATGCACTAGTACAGGTGTTCTCCCGGGTAGGATTTCCAAAAGAAATCCTATCCGACCGAGGCACCCAATTTACGGCTGAATTGACCCAACAACTCTGGCAGGTTTGCAAAATTAAGTCCCTCCTGAGCTCCCCATACCACCCCCAGACGAACGGGCTGTGTGAGAGGTTCAATGGGACCCTCAAGCAAATGCTCAAGACGTTCACTCAGGAATACCGAGACTGGGAACGCTTCCTGCCGCACCTCCTATTTGCTTATCGGGAGGTGCCCCAGGAAATGACAGGGTTCTCTCCCTTCGAGTTGCTCTACGGAAGAAAGGTACGGGGACCCCTAAACCTGATCCGGGAGCACTGGGAGGGAGAGATGGAGGCTGACGGTGTCCCCATTGTGCCATACGTGCTGGAACTCAGGGACCGAATGGAGCAATTAGCCAAATCCGTGCGGGCTAATCTCCAGTTGGCCCAGAGAAGACAGAAAGTATGGTACGATCGGGGGGCCCGAAAGAGAATCTTCACCATAGGACAAAAGGTGTTAGTACTTAAGCCGGTGAAGACAGACAAATTGCAGGTGTCCTGGCAGGGTCCCTACCAGATCGTAGAGAAAAGGGGAGACACCACTTATGTGATAGCTAGCTGCCACGACAACAATCTTAGAAAGACAATCCATGTAAACATGCTCAAGGAATATTTTGAGCGACCAGAGAACGTGACGGCCGTATGTTGTTCCCCTCAGGAAGACCCCGACAGTTTACCCATTCCAGACCTATTAGAAAAGAGCCTCCCCACAGGTATAGTGGCGCAGGTTCAGATAGGGGACCGACTTAGCCCCACTGAAAGGGAGCAGCTCAACCAACTCCTCCAGTCCAAACACCTCACCTTCTCCCCGAAGCCAGGGTACACTACTTTAACCACCCACCAGGTAGATACTCCGGGACAAGCTCCCTTGCGCCAGGCTCCGTACAGAATCCCCGAAGCAGTTAGGACAGGAATGAAGAAGGAGATCGATGAGATGCTCCAGCTCAGGGTAATTGAGCCCTCCGATAGTCCCTGGGCCTCCCCAGTTGTCTTGGTGCCCAAGAAAGATGGGACCACCCGGTTCTGCGCAGACTATCGGAGGCTCAATGAAAATACCGTGACGGACGCTTACCCTATGCCCAGGGTAGATGAGCTACTCGATCGTATAGCCAGGGGAAATTACCTGACCACTATTGACCTCTGCAAAGGTTACTGGCAGATTCCCCTGGCCCCGGAGGCTATCCCCAAGTCGGCATTCGTCACCCCATTCGGCTTATATCAGTTTAGGGTAATACCGTTTGGGATGAAGAATGCCCCAGCTACATTCCAGCGCTTGGTGGATAGGCTCCTGGATGGCTTCCAGAGTTTTGCTTGCGCCTACCTGGACGACATAGCAATCCACAGTGAGTCCTGGGAGGACCACTTAGCTCATGTGGGAATGGTTCTGGATCAGATCCGGGCTGCTGGCCTGACTCTGAAGCCAGAAAAATGCCACTTTGGGATGGCCGAGGTACAGTACCTGGGTCACCGG
This sequence comes from Bombina bombina, assembly GCF_027579735.1. Classification (NCBI taxonomy): domain Eukaryota; kingdom Metazoa; phylum Chordata; class Amphibia; order Anura; family Bombinatoridae; genus Bombina; species Bombina bombina. The sequence goes on along the minus strand of NC_069506.1, from coordinate 353,671,628 downwards.
GTGGGGTGTAAAAAGCAGCGACCAGAGCCGGCCAAAATAGAAGCTGTCGCCAATTAGCCCACCCCCATCACTAAGACTCAGGTCCTAGCCTTCCTGGGCATGGCAGGGTACTATAGACAGTTCGTACCAGACTACAGCACACTTGCCAAACCCCTGACTGACTTGACCAAGAAGAACTTACCTCGACAGGTCCTGTGGTCTCCCCACTGTGAAACGGCTTTCCAGGCTCTCAAAAATGCTCTAATTAACGCTCCTGTCTTGGCGGCCCCAGCCCTTAACAAACGTTTTATCGTCCATACAGATGCTTCCATGTTCGGCTGGGAGCTGTCCTCAGCCAAGTAGGCGAAGATGGAGGGGAGCATCCAGTTGCCTACATCAGCCGGAAGCTCCTGCCCCGCGAAGTCAGCTATGCAGCGGTCGAAAAGGAGTGTTTGGCTTTGGTGTGGGCATTAAAGAAATTGACTCCCTATTTATATGGTCAGGAGTTCACTCTGGTCACCGACCATAACCCATTGGTGTGGCTGAACCGGGTCTCTGGAGATAACGGCAGGCTATTACGTTGGAGCTTATCATTGCAACCCTTCAATTTCACCATTACTTACAGACCTGGGAAACAGAATGGCAACGCCGACGGGTTGTCCAGACAAACCGACCTCAGCCCCGCATAACCAGCGGTCTGGACAGCCTTAGTCTGCCCCGAAAAGGGGTCAGACCGTGTCTGCCAGAGTGTTCCACAGAAAGGGAGCACTGTTACAGAAGCATTAGTTATTTTGTTGTGAAGAGCTTATTTCCCAGCAGCAATGCCTGAACCAGCAAGCCAGCGCCTAAGAAGGGCTCCAAGAAAACCGTAACAAGTATCATTTCATAAAGAGTTAACTCTTTTTTTTTCAGCTTTTAGAAACTATTGCCTAAATACACGTTTGCTGGCCTCAGCTCTAAGTTTAGTGATAACCAATCCCATTGTCTAATCACCTCTGGAGCCAGACTGCTAATTGATAAGATGAACTTGTAAACTTGTTATCTTAAATACTGTAATCCTATTGTGGCCTGTCAAAGGACAGTGCTCTCTATCTAAATGTGTGATGGGGGATTTTGTGCTTCCCCCCCTCTCCCCCTGGGAGTACCCTGTGTGCATGTAACCTTAATAAAAAGCAGGCTGGGCATCCCAGTCCTGAGTTCTTGTTTGACCCTCAATCGCAGCGTTGACTCGTTTTTGTGGGCAGAAGGGTATCCTAGCTGTACTGCAGCTTAGGGAGATTATTCTATATTTGCGAGACTCATATAGAATACTATGGAAAGCAGCTTCTCCCCTCTTTAGCAATAGGGATCCAGGCTACTAAGCGGTCCATCTCTCAGCGAGACTAAGGGTAACCGTAACAAAAATAAATATAAATAAACCCTACAATTAATACCTAAATTATTCCTATTTAAAAATAAAAACTTACCTATAAAATAAACCATAAGCTAGCTACAATATAAATAATAATTGCATTGTATCTATCAGGGTTTATTTTTATTTTACAGGTAAGTTTGTATTTATTTTAACTAGGTAGACTAGTTAGTAAATAGTTATTAACTATTTATATCTACCTAGCTAAAATAAATACAAATTGACCTGTAAAATAAAACCTTTTCCAATCACCCAATAGAATGTGAGCTCAATCCTATTGGCTGATTGGATCAGCCAATAGGATTGAAGTTCAATCCTATTGGTTGATTGCATCAGCCAATAGGATTTTTTCAACCTTAATTCCCATTGGCTGATAGAATTCTATCAGCCAATCAAAATCTAAAGGACGCCATCTTGGATGACGTCACTTAAAGGAACCTTCATTCGTCGGGTTATCGTTGTTGGAAGAGGATGCTCCACGACAGATGTCTTGAAGATGGAGCCTCTCCGCGTCGGAAGGATAATGATAGAAGATGCCGTCTGGGTGAAGACTTCTGCCTGTCTGGAGGACCACTTCTGCCGGCTTCGTTGAGGACATCTTGCCGCTTGGATGAAGACTTCTCCCAGCTTTGTTGAGGATGGATGTCGGCTCTTGAAAACTGTAAGTGGATCTTCGGGGGTTAGTGTTAGGATTTTTTAAGGGTGTATTGGGTGGGTTTTATTTTTAGGTTAGGGCTTTGGGCTGCAATAGATCTAAATGCCCTTTTAAGGGCAATGCCCATCCAAATGCCCTTTTCAGGGCAATGGGGAGCTTAGGTTTTTTTAGTTAGGGTTTTATTTTGGGGTTGGTTGTGTGGGTGGTGGGTTTTACTTTTGGGGGGGTTGTTTGTATATTTTTTACAGGTAAAAGAGCTGATTTCTTTGGGGCAATGCCCCAATGACCCCTTTTAAGGGCTATTGGTAGTTTAGTTTAGGCTAGGTTTTTTTTTTTTTTTGGGTGGGCTTTTTTATTTTGATAGGGCTATTAGATTAGGTGTAATTAGTTTAAAGATCTTGTAATTTGTTTTTTATTGAATGTAATTTAGTGTTTGTTTTTTTGTAATTTTGATAATTGTATTTAATTTAGGTAATTTATTCAATTGTAGTTTAGTGTTAGGTGTTAGTGTAACTTAGGTTAGGTTTTATTTTACAGGTCAATTTGTATTTATTTTAGCTAGATAATTAGTAAATAGTTAATAACCATTTAGTAACTATTCTACCTAGTTAAAATAAATACAAACTTGTCTGTAAAATAAAAATAAACCCTAAGCTAGCTACAATGTAACTATTAGTTATAGTGTAGCTAGCTTAGGGTTTATTTTATAGGTATTTAGTTTTAATAGAAATAATTTATGTAATAATTGTAGGTTTTATTTTTATTTATTTTAATCATATTTAAGTTGGGGGTGTTAGGGTTAGGGTTAGACTTAGGGGTTAATAAATATAATAATTTGGTGGCGATGTTAGGGACAGCAGATTAGGGGTTAATAATATTTAACTAATGTTTGCGAGACGGGAGTACAACGGTTTAGGGGTTAATATGTTTATTATAGTAGAGTGATGTTGGGAGCGGCAGATTAGGGGTTGATAATTTTATTTTAGTGTTTGCAATGCTGGAGGGCCTCAGTTTAGGGGTTAATAGGTAGTTTATGGGTGTTAGTGTACTTTTTAGCACTTTAGTTATGAGGGGGTTTTTTTGGATGGGTATTGCCCTTAAAAGGGCATTTAGCTCTATTGCGACTCAAAGCCCTAATCTAAAAATAAAACCCACCCGATACACCCTTAAAATATCCTAACACTAACCCCCGAAGATCCACTTACCGGGAGAAGTCTTCATCCAAGCGGCAAGATGTCCTCAACGAAGCCGGCATAAGTGGTCCTCCAGATGGGCAGAAGTGGTCCTCCAGACGGGCAGAAGTCTTCACCCAGACGGCATCTTCTATCTTCATCCTTCTGACGTGGAGCAGCTCCATCTTCAAGAAGACATCCGGCGTGGGGCATCCTCTTCCAAAGACGAATGAAGGTACATTTAAGTGACGTCATCCAAGATGGCATCCCTTAGATTCTGATTGGCTGATAGAATTCTATCAGCCAATCGGAATTAAGGTTGAAAAAATCATATTGGCTGATGCAATCAGTCAATAGGATTGAACTTCAATCCTATTGGCTGATCCAATCAGCCAATAGGATTGAGCTCCCATTCTATTGGGTGATTGGAACAGGTTTTATTTTACAGGTCAATTTGTATTTATTTTAGCTAGGTAGATATAAATAGTTAATAATTATTTACTAACTAGTCTACCTAGTTAAAATAAATACAAACTTGCCTGTAAAATAAAAATAAACCCTAAGATAGATACAATGTAACTATTAGTTATATTGTAGCTAGCTTATGGTTTATTTTATAGGTAAGTGTTTAGTTTTAAATAGGAATAATTTAGGTATTAATTGTAGGGTTTATTTATATTTATTTTAATTATATTTGATTGGATCAGCCAATAGGATTGAAGTTCAATCCTATTGGCTGATTGCATAAGCCAATACTTTTTCAACCTTAATTCCAATGCCCTATGTTCCAATCAGCCAATAGAATGCGAGCTCAATCCTTTTGGCTGACTGGATAATTTAATTTTAGTGTTTGCGATGTGGGAGGGCCTCGGTTTAGGGGTTAATAGGTAGTTTATGGGTGTTAGTGTACTTTTTAGCACTTTAGTTATGATTTTTATGCTACAGCTTGTAGTGTAAAACTCATAACTACTGACTTTAAAATGGAGTACGAATCTTGACGGTATAGGGTGTACCGCTCACTTTTTTGCCTCCCAGGACAAGCTCGTAAACCGGCGCTATGGAAGTCCCATAGAAAAAAGACTATAAGCAATTTGCGTAAGTTGATTTGCATTAAGGTCAAAAAAGTGTGTGGTGCCCCTAAATCTGCAAGACTCTTAATAGCAGCGGTAGTAAAAAAGCAGCGTTATGAAGCTTAATGCTGCTTTTTTACTCATAATGCAAGACTCGTAATCTAGCCGATAGTAACTTACCTATATTAACCCCTAAACCTAACACTCCCTACCTTTAACATAATTAAAATAGAGCTAAATTAAAGTTACAATTATTAACTAAATAATACCTATTTAAAACTAAATACAAACTTACCTGTGCAATAAAACCTAAGCTAGCTACAATATAACTAATAGTTATTGTTTCTAGCTTAGGTTTTATTTTTATTTCACAGGTAGGTTTGTATTTATTTTAACTAGGTAGACTAGTTAGTAAATAGTTATTAACTATTTACTAACTACCTAGTAATTTAGTAAATTAAACCTAAGCTGCCTTACACTAAAACCTAATCTACCCATTGCCCTGAAAAGGGCATTTGTATGGGCATTGCCCTTAAAAGGGCATTTAGCTCTTTTGCTGCCCAAGCCCTAGTCTAGAAATAAAAACCCACCCCAAAACGAAAAAAAAAAACATTACACAAAATAACAAACAAATTATCAAAAATAATACCAATTTTTTTTTAAAAAAAAACACCCGAAAAATAAAAAAACTACTCTAGAATACACTACCAATGACCCTTAAAAGGGCCTTTTGTAGGGCATTGCCCTAAAGAAATCAGCTCTGTTTATGAAATAAAAATACAAATACCCACTAACATTACAAACTCCCACCTCCTCAAACCCACAAAATAAAAAAAACTATCTAAAAAACCTAAGCTACCCATTGCCCTGAAAAGCACATTTGGATGGGCATTGCCCTTAAAAGGGCATTTAGCTCTTTTACTGTCCAAAGCCTATTCTAAAAATAAAACCCACCCAAAAAAACATTAAAAAAACCTAACACTAACCCCCAACAATCCACTTGCAGTTTTTGAAGTCAATTTCCGAATTTGTCCGAAACGAAACGTTCATGTCTACTATGCACAAAATTGTCATATTGATACATTAAAGGAAAAAAGTAGTCTAAAGCTGTGGTGAAAAATTGACATTTATTTTACATACAAGGACCAGTGAAACAACGTTTCCGGCTACCAATAAGCCCTTTCTCAAGCCTCTTGTTATATTAGACATCACGTACAAGCTTGGTCCTCCAATCCTACTCACCTACATAACCACATCAAATGTCAGGTCAAACACCTAGTCCTCCAACCCCTCTCACCTACATAACCACATAAAAAATCTGGTCAGAAGCTTGGTCTTCCAATCCTACTCACCTACATAACCACATCAAATGTCAGGTCAGACACCTAGTCCTCCAATCCCTCTCACCTACATAACCACATCAAAAATCTGGTCAGAAGCTTGGTCCTCCAGTCCCTATTACCTACATAACCACATCAAACGTCAGGTCAGACCCCTGGTCCTTCAGCCCCTCTCACCTACATAACCACATCAAACATCTGGTCAGAATCTTGGTCCTCCAGTCCCTATTACCTACATAACCACATCAAACATCAGGTCAGACACCTAGTCCTCCAACCCCTCTCACCTACATAACCACATCAAAAATTTGGTCAGAAGCTTGGTCCTCCAGTCCCTATTACCTAAATAACCACATCAAATGTTAGGCCAGACCCTTGGTCCTCCATCCCCTCTCACCTACATAACCACATCAAACATCTGGTCAGAATCTTGGTCCTCCAGCCCCTCTCACCTACATAACCACATCAAACATCAGGTCAGACCCCTGGTCCTCCAGCCCCTCTCACCTAAATAACCACATCAAACATCACGTCAGACCCCTGGTCCTCCAGCCCCTCTCACCTACATAACCACATCAAACGTCAGGTCAGACCCCTGGTCCAACAGCCCCTCTCACTTACATACCCACATCAAGCATCTGGTCAGAAGTGTGGTCCTCCAGCCCCTCTCACCTAAATAACCACAACAAACATCAGGTCAGACCCCTGGTCCTTCAGCCCCTCTCACCTACATAACCACATCGAACGTTAGGTCAGACCCCTGGTCCTACAGCCCCTATCACCTACATAACCACATCAAACATCTGGTCAGAAGCTTGGTCCTCCAATCCTACTCACCTACATAACCACATCAAATGTCAGGTCAAACACCTAGTCCTCCAACCCCTCTCACCTACATAACCACATAAAAAATCTGGTCAGAAGCTTGGTCCTCCAATCCTACTCACCTACATAACCACATCAAATGTCAGGTCAGACACCTAGTCCTCCAACCCCTCTCACCTACATAACCACATCAAAAATCTGGTCAGAAGCTTGGTCCTCCAGTCCCTATTACCTACATAACCACATCAAACGTCAGGTCAGACCCCTGGTCCTCCAGCCCCTCTCACCTACATAACCATATCAAACATCTGGTCAGAATCTTGGTCCTCCAGTCCCTATTACCTACATAACCACATCAAACATCAGGTCAGACACCTAGTCCTCCAACCCCTCTCACCTACATAACCACATCAAAAATTTGGTCAGAAGCTTGGTCCTCCAGTCCCTATTACCTAAAAAACCACATCAAATGTCAGGTCAGACCCTTGGTCCTCCATCCCCTCTCACCTACATAACCACATCAAACATCTGGTCAGAATCTTGGTCCTCCAGCCCCTCTCACCTACATAACCACATCAAACATCAGGTCAGACCCCTGGTCCTCCAGCCCCTCTCACCTAAATAACCACATCAAACATCAGGTCAGACCCTGGTCCTCCAGCCCCTCTCACCTACATAACCACATCAAACGTCAGGTCAGACCCCTGGTCCAACAGCCCCTCTCACTTACATACCCAAATCAAGCATCTGGTCAGAAGCGTGGTCCTCCAGCCCCTCTCACCTACATAACCACAACAAACATCAGGTCAGAACCCTGGTCCTTCAGCTCCTCTCACCTACATAACCACATCGAACGTTAGGTCAGACCCCTGGTCCTCCAGCCCCTATCACCTACATAACCACATCAAACATCTGGTCAGAAGCTTGGTCCTCCAGCCCCACTCACCTACATAGCCACATCGAACGTTAGGTCAGACCCCTGGTCCTCCAGCCCCTATCACCTACATACCCACATCAAGCATCTGGTCAGAAGCGTGGTCCTCCAGCCCCTCTCACCTACATAACCACAACAAACATCAGGTCAGACCCCTGGTCCTTCAGCCCCTCTCACCTACATAACCACATCGAACGTTAGGTCAGACCCCTGGTCCTCCAGCCCCTATCACCTACATAACCACATCAAACATCTGGTCAGAAGCTTGGTCCTCCAGCCCCACTCACCTACATAGCCACATCAAACATCAGGTCAGACCCCTGGTCCTCCAGCCCCTCTTACCAACATAACAATATCAAGCATCAATTCAGACCATTGGTCCTCCAGCACCTCTCACCTACATAACCACAACAAAGGTCAGGTCAGACCCTTGGTCCTCCAGCCCCTCACAGCTACATAACCACATCAAACGTCAGGTCAGACCCCTGGTCCTCAAGCCCTTCTCACCTACATAACCACATCAAGCATCAAGACAGACCCTTGGTCCTCTAGCCCCTCTCACCTACATAAACACAACACAGGTCAGGTTAGACCCCTGGTTCTCCAGCCCCTCTCACCTACATAACAACATCAAACATCAGGTCAGACCCCTGGTCCTCAAGCCCCTCTCATCTACATAACCAAAAAAAACATCAGGTCAGACCCTTGGTCCTCCAGTCCCTCTCACCTATATAACCACAACAAAGGTCAGGTCAGACCCTGGTCCTCCAGCCCCTCTCACCTACATAACCACATCAAACATCAGGTCAGACCCCTGATCCTCCAGCCCCTCTCACCTAAATAACCACATCAAACATCTGGTCAGAAACTTGGTCCTCCAGCCCATCTCACCTACATAACCACAAAAAATGTTAGGTCAGACCCCTGGTCCTCCAGCCCCTCTCACCTACATAACCACATTAAATGTCAGGTCAGACCCCTGGTCCTCCAGCCCCTCCCATCTACATAACCACAACAAATGTCAGGTCAGACCTCTGGTCCTCAAGCCCCTCTAACCTACATAACCACATCAAACATCAGGTCAGACCCCTGGTCCTCTAGCCACTCTGACCTATATAATCACATCAAACATTAGGTCAGACCCCTGGTCCTCCAGCCCAGTTCACCTACATAATCACATCAAACATAAGTCAGACCCCTGGTCCTCCAGTCCCTATTACCTACATAACCACATCAAACATCAGGTCAGACCCCTGGTCCTCCAGCCCCTCTCACCTACATAACCACATCAAACATCAGGTCAGACCCCTGGTTCTCCAGCCCCATTCACTTACATAACCACATCAAACATCAGGTCAGACCCCTGGTCCTCCAGCTCCTCTCACCTACATAACCACATCAAACATCAGGTCAGAACCCTGGTCCTTCAGCCCCTCTCACCTACATAACCACATCAAGCATCAAGTCAGACCCTTGGTCCTCTAGCCCCTTTCACCTACATAAACACAACAAAGGTCAGGTCAGACCCCTGGTCCTCCAGCCCCTCTCACCTACATAACCACATCAAACATCTGGTCAGAAGCGTGGTCCTCCAGACCCTCTCACCTACATAACCACAACAAACATCAGGTCAGACCCCTGGTCCTTCAGCCCCTCTCACCTACATAACCACATCGAACGTTAGGTCAGACCCCTGGTCCTCCAGCCCCTATCACCTACATAACCACATCAAACATCTGGTCAGAAGCTTGGTCCTCCAGCCCCACTCACCTACATAGCCACATCAAACATCAGGTCAGACCCCTGGTCCTCCAGCCCCTCTCACCAACATAACAACATCAAGCATCAAGTCAGACCATTGGTCCTCCAGCCCCTCTCACCTACATAACCACAACAACGGTCAGGTCAGACCCCTGGTCCTCCAGCCCCTCACAGCTACATAACCACATCAAACGTCAGGTCAGACCCCTGGTCCTCAAGCCCTTCTCACCTACATAACCACATCAAGCATCAAGACAGACCCTTGGTCCTCTAGCCCCTCTCACCTACATAAACACAACACAGGTCAGGTTAGACCCCTGGTTCTCCAGCCCCTCTCACCTACATAACAACATCAAACATCAGGTCAGACCCCTGGTCCTCAAGCCCCTCTCACCTACATAACCAAAAAAAAACATCAGGTCAGACCCTTGGTCCTCCAGTCCCTCTCACCTATATAACCACAACAAAGGTCAGGTCAGACCCTGGTCCTCCAGCCCCTCTCACCTACATAACCACATCAAACATCAGGTCAGACCCCTGATCCTCCAGCCCCTCTCACCTAAATAACCACATCAAACATCTGGTCAGAAACTTGGTCCTCCAGCCCATCTCACCTACATAACCACAAAAAATGTTAGGTCAGACCCCTGGTCCTCCAGCCCCTCTCACCTACATAACCACATTAAATGTCAGGTCAGACCCCTGGTAATCCAGCCCCTCCCATCTACATAACCACAACAAATGTCAGGTCAGACCTCTGGTCCTCAAGCCCCTCTAACCTACATAACCACATCAAACATCAGGTCAGACCCCTGGCCCTCTAGCCACTCTGACCTATATAATCACATCAAACATTAGGTCAGACCCCTGGTCCTCCAGCCCAGTTCACCTACATAATCACATCAAACATAGGTCAGACCCCTGGTCCTCCAGTCCCTATTACCTACATAACCACATCAAACATCAGGTCAGACCCCTGGTCCTCCAGCCCCTCTCACCTACATAACCACATCAAACATCAGGTCAGACCCCTGGTTCTCCAGCCCCATTCACTTACATAACCACATCAAACATCAGGTCAGACCCCTGGTCCTCCAGCTCCTCTCACCTACATAACCACATCAAACATCAGGTCAGAACCCTGGTCCTTCAGCCCCTCTCACCTACATAACCACATCAAGCATCAAGTCAGACCCTTGGTCCTCAAGCCCCTTTCAACTACATAAACACAACAAAGGTCAGGTCAGACCCCTGGTCCTCCAGCCCCTCTCACCTACATAACCACATCAAACATCTGGTCAGAAGCTTGGTCCTCCAGCCCCTCTCACCTACATGACCACATAAAACATCAGGTCAGACCCCTGATTCTCCAGCCCCTCTCACCTACATAACCACATCAAACATCAGGTCAGACACTTGGTCCTCAAGCCCCTTTCACCTACATAACCACATCAAACATCAGGTCAGACCCTTGGTCCTCCAGCCCCTCTCACCTACATAACCACAACAAAGGTCAGGTCAGACCATGATCCTCCAGCCCCTCTCACCTACATAATAACATCAAACATCTGGTCAGACCCCTGGTCCTCTAGCCACTCTCACCTACATAACCACATCAAACATCAGGTCAGACTCCTGGTCCTCCAGCCCAGTTCACCTACATAATCACATCAAACAACAGGTCAAACCCCTGGTCCTCCAGCCCCTCTCACCTACATAACCACATCAAACATCAGGTCTGACCCCTGGTCCTTCAGCCCCTCTTACCTACATAACCACATCAAGCATCAAGTCAGACCCTTGGTCCTCTAGCCCCTTTCACCTACATAAACACAACAAAGGTCAGGTCAGACCCCTGGTCCTCCAGCCCAAACTCACCTACATAACCACATCAAACATCTGGTCAGAAGCTTGGTCCTCCAGCCCCTCTCACCTACATAGCCACATCAAACATCAGGTCAGACCCCTGGTCCTCAAGCCCTTCTAACTTACATAACCACAACAAATGTCAGGTCAGTCTCCTGGTCCTGCAGCCCCTCTCACCTACATAACCACATCAAACATCAGGTCAGACACTTGGTCCTCAAGCCCCTCTCACCTACATAACCACATCAAACATCAGGTCAGACCCTTGGTCCTCCAGCCCCTCTCACCTATATAACCACAACAAAGGTCAGGTCAGACCCTGGTCCTCCAGCCCCTCTCACCTACATAACCACATCAAACATCAGGTCAGACCCCTGATCCTCCAGCCCCTCTCACCTACATAACCACATCAAAGATCTGGTCAGAAACTTGGTCCTCCAGCCCCTCTCACCTACATAACCACAAAAAATGTTAGGTCAGACCCCTGGTCCTCCAGCCCCTCTCACCTACATAACCACATTAAATGTCAGGTCAGACCCCTGGTCCTCAAGCCCCTCCCATCTACATAACCACAACAAATGTCAGGTCAGACCACTGGTCCTCCAGCCCCCCTCACCTACATTATCACATCAAACATAGGTCAGACCCCTGGTCCTCCAGTCCCTATTACCTACATCAGTGTTTTTCAACCAGTGTGCCGTGGCACATTAGTGTGCCGTGAGAGATCCTCAGGTGTGCCACGGCAGACTGACAACAGTGTGACATATTTTTTAAACTTTGCTTGTTTTTTACTCCCAGTGCAGGGGTAGTTTGTAGGAGGCATGGCATAACAGCACAATACATACAGTATGTGTGTGTTTGTGTGTATGTGTATATATATATGCAGTATTAGGCTACAATGTGTGATTTTTTTAAAATGTTGGAATGGTGGTGTGCCACTGGATTCTTTAATGTAAAAAAGTGTGCCACTGCAAAAAAAAGGTTAAAAATCACTGACCTACATAACCACATCAAACATCAGGTCAGACCCCTGGTCCTCCAGCCCCTCTTACCTACATAACCACATCAAACATCAGGTCAGACCCCTGGTTCTCCAGCCCCATTCACTTACATAACCACATCAAACATCAGGTCAGACCCCTGGTCCTCCAGCTCCTCTCACCTACATAACCACATCAAACATCAGGTCAGACCCCTGGTCCTTCAACCCCTCTCACCTACATAACCACATCAAGCATCAAGTCAGACCCTTGGTCCTCTAGCCCCTTTCACCTACATAAACACAACAAAGGTCAGGTCAGACCCCTGGTCCTCCAGCCCCTCTCACCTACATAACCACATCAAACATCTGGTCAGAAGCTTGGTCCTCCAGCCCCTCTCACCTACATGACCACATCAAACATCAGGTCAGACCCCTGGTCCTCCAGCCCCTCTCACCTACATAACCACATCAAACATCAGGTCAGATACTTGGTCCTCAAGCCCCTCTCAGCTACATAACCACATCAAACATCAGGTCAGACCCTTGGTCCTCCAGCCCCTCTCACCTACATAACCACAACAAAGGTCAGGTCAGACCCTGATCCTCCAGCCCCTCTCACCTACATAATAACATCAAACATCTGGTCAGACCCCTGGTCCTCTAGCAACTCTCACCTACATAACCACATCAAACAACAGGTCAAACCCCTGGTCCTCCAGCCCCTCTCAACTATATAACCACAACAATCATCAGGTCAGACTCCTGGTCCTAAAGCCCCTCTCAACTACATAACCACAACAAACATCATGTCAGACCCCTGGTCCTCCAGCCCCTCTCACCTACATAACCACATCAAACAACAGGTCAAACCCCTGGTCCTCCAGCCCCTCTCACCTACATAACCACATCAAACATCAGGTCTGACCCCTGGTCCTCCAGCTCCTATCACCTACATAACCACATCAAACATCAGGTCAGACCCCTGGTCCTTCAGCCCCTCTCACCTACATAACCACATCAAGCATCAAGTCAGACCCTTGGTCCTCTAGCCCCTTTCACCTACATAAACACAACAAAGGTCAGGTCAGACCCCTGGTCCACCAGCCCCAACTCACCTACATAACCACATCAAACATCTGGTCAGAAGCTTGGTCCACCAGCCCCTCTCACCTACATAGCCACATCAAACATCAGGTCAGACCCCTGGTCCTCCAGCCCTTCTAACTTACATAACCACATCAAATGTCAGGTCAGTCCCCTGGTCCTGCAGCCCCTCTCACCTACATAACCACATCAAACATCAGGTCAGACCCCTGGTCCTCCAGCCCAGTTCACCTACATAATCACATCAAACATCAGGTCAGACCCTTGGTCCTCCAGCCCCTCTCACCTACATAACCAAATCAAACATCAGGTCAGACTCCTGGTCCTAAAGCCCCTCTCACCTACATAACCACAACAAACATCATGTAGGACCCCTGGTCCTCCAGCCCCTCTCACCTACATAACCACATCAAACAACAGGTCAAACCCCTGGTCCTCCAGCACCTCTCACCTACATAACCACATCAAACATCAGGTCAGACCCCTGGTTCTCCAGCCCCATTCACTTACATAACCACATCAAACATCAGGTCAGACCCCTGGTCCTCCAGCTCCTATCACCTACATAACCACATCAAACATCAGGTCAGACCCCTGGTCCTTCAGCCCCTCTCACCTACAGAACCACATCAATCATCAAGTCAGACCCTTAGTCCTCCAGCCCCTTTCACCTACATAAACACAACAAAGGTCAGGTCAGACCCCTGGTCCTCAAGCCCCTCTCACCTACATAACCACATCAAACATCTGGTCAGAAGCTTGGTCCTCCAGCCCCTCTCACCTACATAACCACATCAAATATCATTTCAGACCCCTGGTCCTCCAGCCCCTCTCACCTACATAAACACATCAATCATCAGGTCAGACACTTGGTCCTCAAGCCCCTCTCACCTACATAACCACATCAAACATCAGGTCAGACCCTTGGTCCTCCAGCCCCTCTCACCTACATAACAACAACAATAGTCAGTTCAGACCCTGGTCCTCCAGCCCCTCTCACCTACATAACCACATCAAACATCTGGTCAGAAGCTTGGTCCTCCAGCCCCTCTCACCTACATAACCACATCAAATGTCAGGTCAGACACCTGGTCCTATAGCCACTCTAACCTACATAACCACATCAAATGTCAGGTCAGTCCCCTGGTCCTGCAGCCCCTCTCACCTACATAATCACATCAAACATCAGGTCAGACCCTTGGTCCTCCAGCCCCTCTCACCTACATAACCACATCAAACAACAGGTCAAACCCCTGGTCCTCCAGCCCCTCTCACCTACATACCCACATCAAACATCAGGTCAGACCCCTGGTTCTCAAGCCCCATTCACTTACATAACCACATCAAACCTCAGGTCAGACCCCTGGTCCTCCAGCTCCTCTCACCTACATAACCACATCAAACATCAGGTCAGACCCCTGGTCCTCCAGCTTCTCTCACCTACATAACCACATCAAACATCAGGTCAGACTCCTGGTCCTAAAGCCTCTCTCACCTACATAACCACAACAAACATCATGTCAGACCCCTGGTCCTCCAGCCCCTCTCACCTACATAACCACATCAAACAACAGGTCAAACCCCTGGTCCTCCAGCACCATTCACTTACATAACCACATCAAACATCAGGTCAGACCCCTGGTCCTCCAGCTCCTCTCACCTACATAACCACATTAAACATCAGGTCAGACCCCTGGTCCTTCAGCCCCTCTCACCTACATAACCACATTAAGCATCAGGTCAGACCCTTGGTTCTCCAGCCCCTCTCACCTACATAACCACATCAAACATCTGGTCAGAAGCTTGGTCCTCCAGCCCCTCTCACCTACATAACCACATCAAGCATCAGGTCAGACCCCTTGTCCTCCAGCCCTTCTAACCTACATAACCACATCAAATGTCAGGTCAGTCCTCTGGTCCTGCAGCCCCTCTCACCTACATAATCACAACAAAGGTCAGGTCAGACCCCTGGTCCTCCAGCCCCACTCACCTACATAACCACATCAAACATCTGGTCAGAAGCTTGGTCCTCCAGCCTGTTACGGTACCAACAGGATACCAAGGGTTAACACCAGATGAACAATGTCCTGCATAGGGAATCAGCAACTCACAACCCAGCCAGTTTTTCCCCTCAAACATGAGACCAGGCTTCACATCAGGTTTACAACAGAATGACATTTATTAAAGGCTAGATGCCTAGTATTTTTACAGGTTTGACCCCAGACGGGGGGGTTGAATGACTGTTGTACATTAGATGGAGGGAACACGCCCTTTGACATGATACAATAGAATACCTTGCTCAAGCTGATAACAACTTGAACACAAGACACACACTTGGCTTCTCTTATCACTGAGGCGTCTGCTCTCTAGATGTGATTAAACAATGGAATGTTTATTACTTAAACGTAATTATAGCACACAATAGCTGAGGCCAGCAAACCTGTCTTTAGAAATTAGCTTCTTAAAGCTAAACACAGTTAACTCCTTCAGTCCTGACAGAAGGGTCTGTCACATAGCTCCCCCCTTGTGGAACACTCCGGCAGACCCAGCTTGACCCTTTGGCGGGTCAACCTGGGGATGACCGGACTAGGAGGTGGTAGGCATGTCAGTTTGGCCGGGACAATCCATCTGCATTCCCGTTTAGCTTACCGGGCCGGTAGCTGATGGTGAAGTTATAGGGCTGGAGGGCTAAACTCCACCTCAGCAATCTACCATTGTCTCCTGAGACCCGGTTAAGCCAGACTAAGGGATTGTGGTCCGTTATGAGGGAAAATTCCTGTCCGTATAGATAAGGGTTCAACTTCTTCAGTGCCCAGACCAGGGCTAAACATTCCTTCTCTACTGCCGCATAACTCACTTCCCGAGTTATCAACTTTCTGCTTAGATATGTGACAGGGTGCTCTCCTCCATCCTCCCCGACTTGACTCAGTACAGCCCCCAGTCCATACATGGAAGCATCTGTATGAATGAGAAAACGTTTGTTAGGGACTGGGGCAGCCAAGACAGGGGCATTCACAAGGGCCTGCTTCAGTGCCTGAAACGCGGCTTCACAAGCTGGAGACCACAGGACCTGTTTGGGGAGGTTCTTTTTAGTCAGGTCAGTCAGGGGCTTGGCGATAGTACTGTAGTCTGGGACAAAACGTCGGTAATACCCGGCCGTCCCCAGGAAGGCTAGCACTTGGGTCTTAGTGATAGGTGTGGGCCAGTTAGCCACAGCCTCTACCTTGGCTGGCTCCGGTCTCTGTCTCCCACACCCCACTCGGTGACCCAAGTACTGTACTTCAGCCATACCTAGATGGCATTTGTCTGGTTTCAAGGTCAGGCCAGCGGCTCGAATCTTGTCCAGAACCACCCCTACATGGGTAAGGTGTTCTTCCCAGGACTCACTGTAAACCGCAATGTCGTCCAGGTATGCACAAGCAAATTCCTGGAAGCCATCGAGGAGTCTATCCACCATATGCTGGAAGGTAGCCGGAGCATTCTTCATCCCAAAGGGCATGACCTTAAACTGGTACAGGCCGAATGGGGTGACGAATGTCGACTTGGGGATAGCATCCTCGGCCAGGGGAATCTGCCAATAGCCTTTACACAGGTCTATGGTTGTCAGATAGCGTCCCCTAGCAATACGGTCTAGTAATTCGTCTAACCGGGGCATCGGGTAAGCGTCAGTGGTGGTCCTCTCGTTGAGCCGCCTGTAGTCCACACAGAACCGGGTGGTTCCATCTTTCTTAGGTACCAGGACTACAGGTGAAGCCCAAGGACTATCGGAGTGCTCGATCACTCCCATCCGAGCCATCTACTGTATCTCCTTCCACATTCCTTCTCGGACTGCTTCGGGTATACGGTAGGGAGGCTGTCGCAGGGGATTCTGTCCAGTTGTCTCTACCTTATGTACAGCTAGAGTAGTGTAGCCGGGCTCTTGGGAGAACGTTGCCTGCTTCTCCCACAGGAGCTGTCTTGCCTGTACCCTCTCGGTAGGGTTTAACCGGTCCCCTAGCTGCACAAGACTAGTGAGGTCAGTCTGGGGGTCCTTCTCTAATAAGTCAGGTAGGGGTAAATTCTCTGGGTCGTCTGCAGCAGGGGCACATACTGCAGCTACATCCTCTGGCCTCTCCTGATACTCCTTCAGCATGTTCACATGAAAGGATCGCTGGATCCTCTCATCTGCACAGCTGGCTATAATATAGGTAGTATCACACACCTGAGATAACACCTTATACGGGCCCTGCCAAGATGCTTGCATCCTGTTGGTCTTCACAGGCTTGAGCACCAAAACCTTCTGTCCAACCTGGAAGACCCGCTGCCAGGCAACCTGATCGTACCACCCCTTCTGTCTCCCCTGGGCCACCTGGAGATTCTCTCTTACCATCAGAGACAGTTTCTCCATGCGGTCCCGGAGTTCCAGAACATATGGCACAATGGGGGTTCCCTCCTGATCTCTCTCTCCCTCCCAGTGTCCTCTAATGAGATCCAGGGGGCCGCGCACCCTTCTCCCATAGAGTAACTCAAAGGGAGAGAACCCAGTAGATTCCTGGGGCACCTCTCTGTATGCAAATAGCAGATGAGGCAGGAATCGTTCCCAGTCTCTGCAAGTGTTCGTGAAGGTCCTCAGCATCTGCTTGAGGGTGCCATTAAAGCGCTTGCAGAGACCGTTAGTCTGTGGGTGATAAGGCGAACTGAGCAACGGTTTAATGCCGCACACCTTCCACAGCTGCTGGGTGAGCACAGCGGTAAACTGGGTCCCCTGATCAGAGAGAATCTCCTTAGGGAACCCGACCCTAGTAAAAACCTTAACTAGGGCATCAGCGACCGTCTCTGCCTCTATATTCGACAGTGCTACTGCCTCTGGGTAACGTGTGGCATAGTCTACCACAGTGAGAATATACTTCTTACCTGATTGTGACAAAACCAATCTCGCCACTGTACATTGGAGGGCCTGTTATGGAACATTCTTTGGGCTGGAGGTACATGGGCTTAAGGATACCCAGAGACTGCATGGAAATATGGAATTTTATATGCTGGACACCCCATGTACTTTCATAACTCTGTCTTATGTCTATGTCACCCTGTATCCATAAATACAGGATGGGTACAGGGTGTGAGTGCCCCTTGTGGGAGCAATTGTGACTCTATAAGCCAAGTGGGCATAAAAGATTTATAGCTAATAAGAACTGTTCCTATATTCTGTAATAAGATGTATTCTATGTATGTTTAAGATCTGATTGTGTCTCAGGAGTCTGTCTAGGTAAACTGATTGTGTCCTTGTGTGATTATGTTAACTAGACTGCCCAACATCAGATTGTCTGAGTACTTAATATGTTAATCTGTTTTACCTGTGAATAGACAATTCTTAGAGGTTTGATGCATTGTTCATATGTTTGCTTTACTGTTTAACCAATGCCCTCTGTAACCTGAAGCCAGGGTTATATTAAACCCCCCCTTCTGGGGTCAAAACCTGTATAAATACTAGGCATTCAGCCTTTAATAAAGATATTCCGTTTAAACCTGAAAACTGGCTGGTTTGTGAATTGCTGATTCCCTATGCAATACGTTGTTCCCTGGTATTAACCCTTGGAATCCTGTTGGTACCGTAACACTGATGGACTAGCCCTGGCCAGTGGACCCACAATGTCAACGGCTATGCGGGAAAAGGGTTCCCCAATGACAGGCATAGACATAAGCCTAGCTTTTGGGTGATCCCCCCGCTTACCCACTCGTTGACAGGTGTCACAAGTACTACAATATACCCGCACATCTCGGTTAAAATTGGGCCAGAAGAAATTCTGGGTGATCCTATGAGCGGTGCGGTGGGACCCTAGATGTCCAGCTAATGGTACATCGTGCCCAATCCGCAGAATCTCTTGCCGGTATTTCGCAGGCACCACCAGCTGCCGATTCTGTGAAGGGGCAGTACTTTTCTGGGCAGGTTTGGGGATTCTATATAGCCGATCCCCCACCCACTCATAACGTTCCCCATCTACCCCCTCTTCTCCAGCATCTGCCCTAGCCCTGTATTTCTGAAGGGACGGATCCTCCCGGGTTTCTCTCCCGTATGTCTCTGGGGTATCCCAGCTTAAGGGGGTCTGGTCTAGGGTACAAGTCGGGGGAGAGAGTCTTACCTGGGTCTCAGCAGCAGGTGGGTCGGTCTCGGTGGCACGGGTCTGGGCACGGGTAGTCACAGGGTTAACATCAGCAGGACCCATGGGAGCATAGGCAGAAACAAGGGGGGCCAAGTCATTTCCAAGAAGAACATCAGCAGGTAAGTCCTTCTTGACCCCCACATTCACAGGTCTAGCGCCCACTCCCCAATCCAAATGTACCCTGGCAACAGGTAGGCGGAACACATCGCCCCCTGCTATCCTCACAGCCACAGTGTCTCCAGTGTGCTGTTTCTCAGACACCAAGTTCTTTTGAAGCAAGGTCATGGTAGCACCAGTATCCCGTAGACCACTGACCTCCTTCCCATTCACTTTAACCAGTTGCCGGTTATTCCGGTGGGCAGCTTGCACAAGGTCTGCCTCATGTAGGATGCCCCAGCATTCTTGCGCCTCTACGTAGCGGGCCGCAGGCTGAGGATTACGTGGGATTCCGCCGGCGGGTCTTCTCCAGGACTGCGCTTGGTTCGCTGCGTTTAGGGGACACTCTGGTCTTTTGTGCCCTAGTTGCTTACATCTAAAGCACCGAATAGGTTGTGAGTAGCACCGCAAATTGAACCAGGCTCTCTGAGGGTAGTTCGTGGCCGGAGGACGTGTGGTATAGCGGTGCGCCGGGGTTTGGTAACTGGCAGCTGCTGGGGTGACTGGGGGTCTGTACTCCACTCTAGCAGGGGGCTTAGTGGTAGCAGTGTCCAGTTTGCGGGCATCCGTATACTCATCAGCCAAGCGAGCCGCTTCCTGCAGGGTGGAGGGTTTACGGTCCCGCACCCACTCTCGAACTCCTGCGGGTAACTTGTCGAAGCAATGTTCCAACAGGAATAGCTGCAGCACCTCTTCCCCAGATACGGCTTGGCACCCCGCTATCCAGTGAGCTGCTGTGCAGTGCACCTTACATGCCCACTCAAGGTAGGAATCTCCAGCTAATTTAACAGTGTCTCTGAACCGCCTCCGGTATGCCTCCGGTGTAACCGCATACCTGGAGAGCAGAGCCTCTTTTACAGTATTATAATCCCTGACTTCCTCATCTGGAATGGCCCGAAAAGCCTCACAGGCCCGGCCGGATAATTTTCCAGATAATATCGTGATCCAGTCCTCTGCGGGTACCTTGTGTAGTGCACATTGCCTCTCAAAATCCGCAAGGTACCCATCAATCTCTCCTTCTGTTTCCAGGAAGTTTTTAAAAGCTGCAAAATTTACTTTTCTCTTTTCCACTGGGTTTGCTGCAGCGCCGCTTTGGCGAAATAGGTTGGGGCCATAATATGCCAGTCTTATTTTAACCGTCCGATCAAAGCTTGCTTCTTCAGGGGTTCTGTCTGATATGTTGGGCCCATTGGTTCCTTATGTTCCTGGTACTCTTTCCATCTTAGTCAGTATTGTAATAATCCCCCTCTTCCTGAGGTTACTGGCTTGTGTAGTTGCTCTTCTGGGTGATAAGGTTCATTCCGTCGCTTGCCACCAATTGTTACGGTACCAACAGGATACCAAGGGTTAACACCAGATGAACAATGTCCTGCATAGGGAATCAGCAACTCACAACCCAGCCAGTTTTTCCCCTCAAACATGAGACCAGGCTTCACATCAGGTTTACAACAGAATGACATTTATTAAAGGCTAGATGCCTAGTATTTATACAGGTTTGACCCCAGATGGGGGGGTTGAAAGACTGTTGTACATTAGATGGAGGGAACACGCCCTTTGACATGATACAATAGAATACCTTGCTCAAGCTGATAACAACTTGAACACAAGACACACACTTGGCTTCTCTTATCACTGAGGCGTCTGCTCTCTAGATGTGATTAAACAATGGAATGTTTATTACGTAAACGTAATTATAGCACACAATAGCTGAGGCCAGCAAACCTGTCTTTAGAAATTAGCTTCTTAAAGCTAAACACAGTCCTGACAGAAGGGTCTGTCACACAGCCCCTCTCACCTACATAACCACATCAAACATCAGGTCAGACCCCTGGTCCTCCAGCCCTTCTAACCTACATAACCACATAAAATGTCAGGTCAGTCCCCTGGTCCTGCAGCCCCTCTCACCTACATAACCACATCAAACATCTGGTCAGAAGCTTGGTCCTCCAGCCCCTCTTACCTACATAACCACATCAAGCATCAGGTCAGACACTTGGTCCTCAAGCCCCTCTCACCTACATAACCACATCAAACATCAGGTCAGACCCTTGGTCCTCCAGCCCCTCTCACCTATATAACCACATCAAGCATCATGTCAGACACTTGGTCCTCAAGCCCCTCTCACCTACATAACCACATCAAACAGGACAGACCCTTGGTCCTCCAGCCCCTCTCACCTACATAAACACAACAAAGGTCAGGTCAGACCCCTGGTCCTCCAGCCCCTCTCACCTACATAACCACATCAAACATCTGGTCAGACACTTGGTCCTCAAGCCCCTCTCACCTACATAACCACATCAAACATCAGGTCAGACTCCTGGTCCTAAAGCCCCTCTCACCTAGATAACCACAACAAACATCATGTCAGACCCCTGTTCCTCCAGCCCCTCTCACCTACATAACCACATCAAACAACAGGTCAAACCCCTGGTCCTCCAGCCCCTCTCACCTACATAACCACATCAAACATCAGGTCAGACCCCTGGTTCTCCAGCCCCATTCACTTACATAACCACATTAAACATCAGGTCAGACTCCTGGTCCTAAAGCCCCTCTCACCTAGATAACCACAACAAACATCATGTCAGACCCCTGTTCCTCCAGCCCCTCTCACCTACATAACCACAAGAAAGGTCAGGACAGACCCTGGTCCTCCAGCCCCTCTCACCTACATAACCACATCTAACATCTGGTCAGAAGCTTGGTCCTCCAGCCCCTCTCACCTACATAACCACATTAAATGTCAGGTCAGACCCCTGGTCCTCCAGCCCCTCTCACCTACATAACCACAACAAATGTCAGGTCCGACCCCTGGTCCTATAGCCCCTCTAACCTACATAACCACATCAAATGTCAGGTCAGTCCCCTGGTCCTGCAGCCCCTCTCACCTACATAACCACATCAAACATCAGGTCATACCCCTGGTCCTCCAGCCCCTCTCACCTACATAACCACTTCAAATATCAGGTCAGACCCCTGGTCCTCCAGCCCCTCTCACCTACATACCCACATCAAACATCAGGTCAGACCCCTGGTCCTCCAGCCCCTCTCACCTACATAACAACATCAAACATCAGGTCAGACCCTTGGTCCTCCAGCCCCTCTCACCTACATAACAACATCAAACATCAGGTCAGACCCCTGGTCCTCCAGCCCAGTTCACCTACATAATCACATCAAACATCAGGTCAGACCCTTGGTCCTCGCTCCTCCCCTAACTGCCATATCCAGTCATTCTCTTGCAAACTCTCAACATAGCTGGAGGTAGTTAGAGGAAAGTGGTAAAATATAGTTAGTTTTTTCTTCAATCTATTTTTTGTGTTAAGGGGTTAATCATCCATTTGCAAGTGGGTGGCCCCTCTCACCTACATAACCACATCAAACATCAGGTCAGACTCCTGGTCCTAAAGCCCCTCTCACCTACATAACCACAACAAACATCATGTCAGACCCCTGGTCCTCCAGCCCCTCTCACCTACATAACCACATCAAACAACAGGTAAAACCCCTGGTCCTCCAGCCCCTCTCACCTACATAACCACATCAAACATCAGGTCAGACCCCTGGTTCTCCAGCCCCATTCACTTACATAACCACATCAAACATCAGGTCAGACCCCTGGTCCTCCAGCTCCTCTCACCTACATAACCACATCAAACATCATGTCAGACCCTTGGTCCTTCAGCCCCTCTCACCTACATAACCACATCAAGCATCAAGTCAGACCCTTGGTCCTCTAGCCCCTCTCACCTACATAAACAAAACAAAGGTCAGGTTAGACCCCTGGTCCTCCAGCCCCTCTCACCTACATAACCACATCAAACATCTGGTCAGAAGCCTGGTCCTCGAGCCCCACTCACCTACATAACCACAACAAATGTCAGGTCAGACCCCTGGTCCTCCAGCCCCTCTCACCTACATAACCACATCCAATGTGAGGTCAGACCCCTGGTCCTCCAGCCCGTCTCACCTACATAACCACAACAAATGTCAGGTCAGATCCCTGGTCCTCCAGCCCCTCTAACCTACATAACCACAACAAATGTCAGGTCAGTCTCCTGGTCCTCCAGCCCCTCTCAACTATATAACCACATCAAACATCAGGTCAGACCCCCTGGTCCTCCAGCCCCTCTCACCTACATAACCACATCAAACATCAGGTCAGACCCCTGGTCCTCAAGCCCCTCTCACCTACATAACTACATCAAACATCAGGTCAGACCACTGGTCCTCCAGCCCCCCTCACCTACATAACCACATTAAACATAGGTCAGACCCCTGGTCCTCCAGTCCCTATTACCTACATAACCACATCAAACATCAGGTCAGACCCCTGGTCCTCCAGCCCCTCTCACCTACATAACCACATCAAGCATCATTTCAGACTGCTGGTCCTCCAGCCCCTCTCACCTACATAACCACATCAAACATGAGGTCAGACCCCTGGTCCTCCAGCCCCGCTCACCTACTCACCCACATCAGATTTCAGATCAAACTCCTGGCCTTGTATCCCTTTTAAGTCATATTGTAACATTAAACATCACATCTGAGCCTGGTTGTCCAGACCCTCTCACATACCCACATCAGATGTCAGATCAGACCCATTGGCTTTTAACCACTCTCACTCATATGGTTACATTAGACATCATGTCCAAGCCTGGCCCTGCAGCCCCTCTCACATAGAAACATAGAAACATAGATATTGAAGGCAGATAAGAGCCATAGGCCCAGCAAGTCTGCCCGACCTTACCTAACAGTATAAACTTATCTAGTTCGTAGGATAGCCCTATGCTTGTCCCATGCATTTTTAAAGTCCCCCACAGTGTTTGTTGCTACTACCTCTTGAGGAAGTTTATTCCATAAATCAATCACTCTTTCTGTAAAGAAGTACTTCCTCAAATTACTCCTGAATCTACTACCCTTTAGCTTGAGCTCATGACCCCTTGTTCTTGAATTTTCCATTTTATGTAAAATACCCACAGCCTCAGTTTTACTAAACCCTTTAATGTACTTGAAAGTTGCTATCATATCACCTCTTTCCCTTCTCTCCTCTAAGCTATACATATTTAGGTCATTGAGCCTATCCTGGTAAGTTTTATTTTTTAGACCATGTACCATTTTGGTAGCCCTCCTTTGCACAGATTCAAGTTTGTTAATATCCTTCTGAAGATATGGCCTCCAGAACTGCACACAATACTCAAGATGAGGCCTAACTAATGATCTATAAAGTGGCATAAGAACCTTACTATTTCTGCTGCAAATACCTCTACCAATACATCCAAGCATTCTGCTAGCCTTACCTGCTGCATTACTACATTGTTTACTAAGTTTTAAATCATCTGAAATAATAATTCCCAAGTCCTGTTCCTCGTCTGTAACAGTCAGTAAAGTGTCATTGAGTCTGTAATTAACATTTGGATTTTTCTTCCCTAAATGCATTATTTTACACTTTAAACTTTAGATCCCAGTCGTTTGTCCAATCCTCCAATTGTTGTATATCACTTCTCATTTTGTCTACCCCCCCTGGAACATCCACTCTGTTGCAAATTTTTGTATCATCTGCAAAGAGACATACTTTCCCCTGTAGCCCTTTGCTGATATCGCAGATAAATATGTTAAACAAAACAGGCCCCAGAACTGACCCCTGAGGAACACCACTAGTGCTGAATGAACTCCATTTACTAAGACACTTTGTTTTCTGTCCTTAAGCCAGCATTCCACCCAGTTTACAATTTTTGAATCTAGACCAAGGAGATATAGTTTGTGAATAAGTTTATTGTGTGGGACGGTGTCAAATGCTTTGCTGAAATCTAGATATGCTACATCAACTGCTCCTCCCTTGTCTAATACTTTTGTTACATAATCAAAGAAGTCAATTAGATTAGTCTCACCTTCATAATAACATCAGTTCTTAGATTACAGCTACTTTTAACTATATTGCCACATCAAGTCTCAGCACCTCTCATCCAAACAATTAATCCATCACTGGTAATAAGAAAGAAACTTTCAAAATATATTAATAGATTTTATGACATTTAGGAGTAAATATGTTATTCAGAAAACAGGATTCCTATAAAAGTGGTCATTGATTTTACATAAGAGTGTTACTTACTAATGGGTAATTGATAAATGGTTTTCTATCTTAATAATAAAATGGGTCTGTTGGTTCCCAAAAAAGGTGGTGCATAGTTAGCTAACTGGCCGAATGCCATACCTATTCCAACTTCAAATTTGCACTCTCTTGTGTTCCTCTATCAACATTTCCTCCTTCCAAGGTACAGTACAATGAAACTTACCTTGAATTTCCCTGTCCCCTATATCTTAGGATAGTCATTAGACAATGACACAGTCTTATATGTATATGAACTGCAGAGTATTTGCTTCTTAACAAAGGATACCAAGAGAATGAAGTAGCAGAATTAAATTAAAAATTCTCACCCTGACCTACAAAGCCCTCACCAATGCTTCCCTACCCTACCTGTCCTCACTCATCAACAAATATACTCCAGCCTGTCCCCTAAGATCCAACAATGACCTGCTCCTTGCAGCTTCTACCATCACCTCCTCCCATGCTAGACTACAGGACTTATCTCGTGCAGCACCAACCCTCTGGAACGCTCTTCCTAGAGCTGTCAGACTCTCCCCTAACCTCTCCTCCTTTCAACACTACCTAAAGACCTTCTTGTTCAGGGAAGCCTATCACCAAATCAGTAACAAATGAATTCCACTTGCCTAATAGCTGCCCTCAACTAACTCTACACTACACTAACATCATTCCCACCTTTGCAGTCCCCACCTCCCTTTTCCCATCCTACTACCCATCTAGATTGTAAATTCCCACTGGAACAGGGCTCCCAATTCCCCCTGTATTTGTTTGTTAAACTTTGTCTGGTGTCTTTTATATTGCATTGTACTGTACTTTTATCTTTGTTCCCATAGACAGCGCTGCGGAATTTGTTGGCGCTTTATAAATAAAGAATAATAATTACTTTTATATTGTACTGTACTGTACTATTATCTTTGTACCCATAGACAGCGCTGCAGAATCTGTTGGCGCTTTATAAATAAAGAATAATAATAATTACTTTTATATTGTATTGTACTGTACTTGTATCTTTGTTCCCATAGACAGCGCTGCAGAATCTGTTGGCGCTTTATAAATAAAGAATAATAATAATTACTTTTATATTGTACTGTACTGTACTTTTATCTTTGTACCCATAGATAGCGCTGCAGAATCTGTTGGCGCTTTATAAATAAAGAATAATAATTACTTTTATATTGTACTGTACTGTACTTGTATCTTTGTTCCCATAGACAGCGCTGCGGAATCTGTTGGCGCTTTATAAATAAAGAATAATAATTACTTTTATATTGTACTGTACTGTACTTTTATCTTTGTACCCATAGACAGCGCTGCAGAATCTGTTGGCGCTTTATAAATAAAGAATAATAATAACTTTTATATTGTACTGTACTGTACTTTTATCTGTGTACCCATAGACAGCGCTGCAGAATCTATTGGCGCTTTATAAATAAAGAATAATAATAATTACTTTTATATTGTACTGTACTGTACTTTTATCTTGGTTCCCATAGACAGCGCTGCAGAATCTGTTGGCGCTTTATAAATAAAGAATAATAATAACTTTTATATTGTACTGTACTGTACTTTTATCTGTGTACCCATAGACAGCGCTGCAGAATCTGTTGGCGCTTTATAAATAAAGAAGAATAATAATTACTTTTATATTGTACTGTACTGTACTTTTATTGTTGTACCCATAGACAGCGCTGCAGAATCTGTTGGCGCTTTATAAATAAAGAATAATAATAATTACTTTTATATTGTACTGTACTGTACTTTTATCTTGGTTCCCATAGACAGCGCTGCAGAATCTGTTGGCGCTTTATAAATAAAGAATAATAATAACTTTTATATTGTACTGTACTGTACTTTTATCTGTGTACCCATAGACAGCGCTGCAGAATCTGTTGGCGCTTTATAAAATATAATTTATGCTTACCTGATAAATTCATTTCTCCTGTAGTGTAGTCAGTCCACGGGTCATCCATTACTTATGGGATTATAACTCCTCCCTAACAGGAAGTGCAAGAGGATCACCCAAGCAGAGCTGCTATATAGCTCCTCCCCTCTACGTCATATCCAGTCATTCGACGAAACCATACGAGAAAGGAGAAACTATAGGGTGCAGTGGTGACTGGAGTTTAATTAAAATTTAGACCTGCCGTAAAAACAGGGCGGGCCGTGGACTGACTACACTACAGGAGAAATGAATTTATCAGGTAAGCATAAATTATATTTTCTCCTGTTAAGTGTAGTCAGTCCACGGGTCATCCATTACTTATGGGATACCAATACCAAAGCTAAAAGTACACGGATGACGGGAGGGACAGGCAGGATCTTTACACGGAAGGAACCACTGCCTGTAGAACCTTTCTCCCAAAAACAGCCTCCGAAGAAGCAAAAGTGTCAAATTTGTAAAATTTTGAAAAAGTGTGAAGTGAAGACCAAGTTGCAGCCTTGCAAATCTGTTCAACAGAGGCCTCATTCTTAAAGGCCCAAGTGGAAGCCACAGCTCTAGTAGAATGAGCTGTAATCCTTTCAGGAGGCTGCTGTCCAGCAGTCTCATAGGCTAAACGTATTATGCTACGAAGCCAAAAAGAGAGAGAGGTAGCCGAAGCTTTTTGACCTCTCCTCTGTCCAGAATAAACGACAAACAGGGAAGAAGTTTGACGAAAATCTTTAGTTGCCTGCAAATAGAATTTCAGGGCACGGACGACGTCCAGATTGTGCAAAAGTCTTTCCTTCTTTGAAGAAGGGTTAGGGCACAATGATGGAACAACAATCTCTTGATTGATATTCTTGTTAGTGACTACCTTAGGTAAGAACCCAGGTTTAGTACGCAGAACTACCTTGTCTGAATGAAAAATCAGATAAGGAGAATCACAATGTAAGGCCGATAACTCAGAGACTCTTCGAGCCGAGGAAATAGCCATTAAAAACAGAACTTTCCAAGATAACAGCTTGATATCAATGGAATGAAGGGGTTCAAACGGAACACCCTGCAGAACGTTAAGAACTAAGTTTAAGCTCCACGGCGGAGCAACAGTCTTAAACACAGGCTTAATCCTAGCCAAAGCCTGACAAAAAACCTGAACGTCTGGAACTTCTGCCAGACGTTTGTGTAAAATGATAGACAGAGCTGAAATCTGTCCCTTTAACGAACTAGCAGATAAACCCTTTTCTAAACCTTCTTGTAGAAAAGACAATATCCTAGGAATCCTAACCTTACTCCATGAGTAACTCTTGGATTCGCACCAATATAAGTATTTACGCCATATTTTATGGTAAATTTTCCTGGTAACAGGTTTCCTAGCCTGTATTAAGGTATCAATCACTGACTCCGAGAATCCACGCTTTGATAGAATCAAGCGTTCAATCTCCAAGCAGTCAGCCTCAGAGAAATTAGATTTGGATGTTTGAAAGGACCCTGAATCAGAAGGTCCTGTCTCAGAGGCAGAGACCATGGTGGACAGGACGACATGTCCACTAGATCTGCATACCAGGTCCTGCGTGGCCATGCAGGCACTATTAGAATCACAGATGCTCTCTCCTGTTTGATCCTGGCAATCAATCGAGGAAGCATCGGGAAAGGTGGAAACACATAAGCCATGTTGAAGACCCAAGGTGCTGTCAGAGCATCTATCAGTACCGCTCCCGGGTCCCTGGACCTGGATCCGTAACAAGGAAGCTTGGCATTCTGGCGAGACGCCATGAGATCCAGATCTGGTTTGCCCCAATGATGAAGCAGTTGGGCAAACACCTCCGGATGAAGTTCCCACTCCCCCGGATGAAAGGACTGGCGACTTAGAAAATCCGCCTCCCAGTTCTCCACGCCTGGGATGTGGATCGCTGACAGGTGGCAAGAGTGAGACTCTGCCAAGCGAATTATCTTTGAGACTTCCATCATCGCTAGGGAACTCCTTGTTCCTCCTTGATGGTTGATGTAAGCCACAGTCGTGATGTTGTCCGACTGAAACCTGATGAACCTCAGAGTTGCTAACTGAGGCCAAGCCAGAAGAGCATTGAAAATTGCTCTTAATTCCAGAATGTTTATTGGAAGGAGTCTCTCCTCCTGAGTCCATGATCCCTGAGCCTTCAGGGAATTCCAGACTGCGCCCCAACCTAGAAGGCTGGCGCGTCTGTTGTTACAATCGTCCAATCTGGCCTGCGGAAGGGCATCCCCTTGGACAGATGTGGCCGAGAAAGCCACCAAAGTTGAGAATCTCTGGTCTCTTGATCCAGATTTAGCAGAGGGGACAAATCTGAGTAATCCCCATTCCACTGACTTAGCATGCACAATTGCAGCGGTCTGAGATGCAGGCGCGCAAATGGTACTATGTCCATTGCCGCTACCATTAAGCCGATTACCTCCATGCACTGAGCCACTGACGGGTGTTGAATGGAATGAAGGACACGGCAAGCATTTAGAAGTTTTTATAACCTGTCCTCCATCAGGTAAATTTTCATTTCTACAGAATCTATAAGAGTCCCTAGAAAGGGAACTCTTGTGAGTGGCAATAGAGAACACTTTTCTACGTTCACCTTCCACCCATGTGACCTTAGATATGCCAGAACTAACTCTGTATGAGACTTGGCAGTTTGGAAACTTGACGCTTATATCAGAATGTCGTCTAGGTACGGAGCTACCGCTATGCCTCGCGGTCTTAGTACCGCCAGAAGAGAGCCCAGAACCTTTGTAAAGATTCTTGGAGCCGTAGCTAACCCGAAGGGAAGAGCTACAAACTGGTAATGCCTGTTTAGGAAGGCAAATCTCAGATACCGGTAATGATCCTTGTGAATCGGTATGTGAAGGTAGGCATCCTTTAAATCCACTGTGGTCATGTACTGACCCTCTTGGATCATGGGTAAGATGGTTCGAATAGTTTCCATTTTGAACGATGGAACTCTTAGGAATTTGTTTAGGATCTTTAAGTCCAAGATTGGTCTGAAGCTTCCCTCTTTTTTGGGAACCACAAACAGATTTGAATAGAATCCTTGCCCGTGTTCCGACCGCGGAACTGGGTGGATCACTCCCATTAGTAAGAGGTCTTGTACACAGCGTAGAAACGCCTCTTTCTTCATCTGGTTTGCTGATAACCTTGAAAGATGAAATCTCCCTTGTGGAGGAGAAGCTTTGAAGTCCAGAAGATATCCCTGAGATATGATCTCCAACGCCCAGGGATCCTGGACATCTCTTGCCCAAGCCTGGGCGAAGAGAGAAAGTCTGCCCCCCACTAGATCCGTTTCCGGATCGGGGGCCCTCATTTCATGCTGTCTTAGGGGCAGCAGCAGGTTTTCTGTCCTGCTTGCCCTTGTTCCAGGCCTGGTTAGGTTTCCAGCCCTGTCTGTAGCGAGCAACAGTTCCTTCCTGTCTTGGAGCGGAGGAAGTTGATGCTGCTCCTGCCTTGAAGTTACGAAAGGCACGAAAATTAGACTGTTTAGCCTTTGGTTTGGCCCTGTCTTGAGGCAGGGCATGGCCCTTACCTCAAGTGATGTCAGCGATAATTTCTTTCAAGCCGGGCCCGAATAATGTCTGCCCTTTGAAAGGAATATTAAGCAATTTAGATTTAGAAGTCACATCAGCTGACCAAGATTTAAGCCACAGCGCTCTACGCGCTTGAATGGCGAATCCGGAGTTCTTAGCCGTAAGTTTGGTTAAGTGTACTACGGCATCAGAAATAAATGAATTAGCTAGCTTAAGGGCTTTAAGCTTGTTCATAATCTCATCCAATGGAGCTGTGCTAAGGGTCTCTTCCAGAGACTCAAACCAGAATGCCGCCGCAGCAGTGACAGGCGCGATGCATGCAAGGGGTTGTAATATAAAACCTTGCTGAACAAACATTTTCTTAAGGTAACCCTCTAACTATCCACCGGGATAGTGGTGCGCTTAGCCAGAGTAGAAACTGCTCCTTCCACCTTAGGGACCGTCTGCCATAGATCCCGTGTGGTGGCGTCTATTGGAAACATTTTTCTAAATATAGGAGGGGGTGAAAAGGGCACACCGGGTCTATCCCACTCCTTGTTAACAATTTCTGTAAGCCTTTTAGGTATAGGAAAAACGTCAGTACACGCCGGTACCGCAAAATATTTATCCAGCCTACATACTTTCTCTGGAATAGCAACCGTGTTACAATCATTCAGAGCCGCTAATACCTCCCCTAGTAATACACGGAGGTTCTCAAGCTTAAATTTAAAATTTGAAATGTCTGAATCCAGTTTACTTGGATCAGATCCGTTACCCACAGAATGAAGCTCTCCGTCCTCATGTTCTGCAAATTGTGACGCAGTATCAGACATGGCTCTATTATTATCAGCGCACTCTGTTCTTACCCCAGAGTGATCGCGTTTACCTCTTAATTCTGGCAATTAATACTTCAGTCATAACATTAGCCATGTCTTGCAAAGTGATTTGTATGGGCCGCCCTGATGTACTTGGCGCCACAATATCACGCACCTCCTGAGCGGGAGGCGAAGGTACTGACACGTGAGGAGAGTTAGTCGGCATAACTTCCCCCTCGTTGTCTGGTGATATTTTTTTAACATATAAAGTTTGACTTTTATTCAAAGTAACATCTATACATTGAGTGCACAAATTTCTATTGGGCTCCACATTGGCCTTTAAACATAGTGAACAAACAGATTCATTTGTGTCAGACATGTTTAAACAGACTAGCAATAACACTAGCAAGCTTGGAAAAAACTTTTAAATAAATTTACAAGCTATATAAAAAACGCTACTGCGCCTTTAAGAAACATAAAAATGTGACACAGTTGAATTAACAATGAACCAAATATGTTAAAACAACCTAATTTTAACAGAAAATGTATAAAGTTAGCAGAGGATTGCACCCACCAGCAAAAGGATGATTAACCCCTTAATACCCAAAACGGATAACAGTTGAAATCGTTTTTATCACAGTCAAACACACTGTCACGGGTCTGCTGTGACTGATTACCTCCCTCAAACTAATTTTGGAGACCCCTGGGCTCTGTAGAGACGTCCTGGATCATGGAGGAAGAAATAGGAAGACTGTGACTAAATTTTTACTGCGCAATAAAGTGCTAAAATAGGCCCCTCCCACTCATATTACAACAGTGGGGAAGCTCAGTAAACTGTTTTTATTCAGAAAAAAACGACAGCCATGTGGTAAAAATCATGCCCATAAAGTTTTATCACCAAGTACCTCAGAAAAAACGATTAACATGCCAGTAAACGTTTTTAAAATTGAAAATTATGAAGTGTTATTAATAAGCCTGCTGCTAGTCGCTTTCACTGCAGTGCAGGCTCAAATATTACTTTAATATTGACAGTATTTTCTCAGTGAAATTTCATTCCCCAGAAATACTTCAGAGTATACATACATACATATCAGCCTGATACCAGTCGCTACTAATGCATTTAAGACTGCACTTACATTACATCGGTATTAGCAGTATTTTCTCAGTCAATTCCATTCCTTAGAAAATAATTTACTGCACATACCTCCTTGCAGGTGGGCCCTGCATGCTATCCCCTGTTCTGAAGTTACCTCACTCCTCAGAATGGCCGAGAACAGCAAGTGGATCTTAGTTACGACCGCTAAGATCATAGAAAAACTCAGGCAGATTCTTCTTCTAATGCTGCCTGAGAACAAACAACACACTCCGGTGCCGTTTAAAATAACAAACTTTTGATTGAAGAAATAAAAACTAAGTTTAACACACCACAGTCCTCTCACACGTCCTATCTTTAGTTAGGTGCAAGAGAATGACTGGATATGACGTAGAGGGGAGGAGCTATATAACAGCTCTGCTTGGGTGATCTTCTTGCACTTCCTGTTAGGGAGGAGTTATAATCCAATAAGTAATGGATGACCCGTGGACTGACTACACTTAACAGGAGAAATAAAGAATAATAATTACTTTTATATTGTACTGTACTGTACTTTTATCTTTGCACCCATAGACAGCGCTGCAGAATCTGTTGGCGCTTTATAAATAAAGAATAATAATAATTACTTTTATATTATACTGTACTGTACTTTTATCTTTGTACCCATAGACAGCGCTGCAGAATCTGTTGGCGCTTTATAAATAAAGAATAATAATAATTACTTTTATATTGTAATGTACTGTACTTTTATCTTTGTACCCATAGACAGCGCTGCAGAATCTGTTGGCGCTTTATAAATAAAGAATAATAATAATTACTTTTATATTGTACTGTACTGTACTTTTATCTTTGTACCCATAGACAGCGCTGCAGAATCTGTTGGCGCTTTATAAATAAAGAATAATAATAACTTTTATATTGTACTGTACTGTACTTTTATCTTTGTACCCATAGACAGCGCTGCAGAATCTGTTGGCGCTTTATAAATAAAGAATAATAATAATTACTTTTATATTGTACTGTACTGTACTTTTATCTTTGTACCCATAGACAGCGCTGCAGAATCTGTTGGCGCTTTATAAATAAAGAATAATAATAACTTTTATATTGCACTGTACTGCACTTTTATCTGTGTACCCATAGACAGCGCTGCAGAATCTGTTGGCGCTTTATAAATAAAGAATAATAATAATAACTTTTATATTGTACTGTACTGTACTTTTATCTTTGTTCCC
The DNA here is from genome assembly GCF_027579735.1 of Bombina bombina. Classification (NCBI taxonomy): domain Eukaryota; kingdom Metazoa; phylum Chordata; class Amphibia; order Anura; family Bombinatoridae; genus Bombina; species Bombina bombina. The sequence goes on along the minus strand of NC_069506.1, from coordinate 353,637,535 downwards.
ATAGATAGCGCTGCGGAATCTGTTGGCACTTTATAAATAAAGAATAATATTCATAACTCTCGCGAGCCCCCTTTACAAAATCAAGTAGACTTAGCAATTATCGCGCTTGACGCAGAAAAGGCGTTTGACTCAGTATACCATCAGCATATTTTGACTTCCCTGTCTCGGTTTGGTTTTAAGGATAATTTTATATTTTTCATTAGTAATCTATGCAAGAATTCTTCAACAAAACTGACTATTATTCAATTAGAATCTAACTTAATTTATCTCCAGAGGGGCACTAGGCAGGGTTATCCACTATCGCCTCTTCTATTTGACCTGGCTATGGAGTCATTAGCTCTTAAGATAAGACAGACACTACAGGGGATAAAAATTGGTTCTATTGAACAGAAAATTGCCCTATATGCTGACGACGTCCTAGTTTACGTATCAAATACGAGAGTAAATATTCCTAGATTACTTTCGATTATAAACTCCTTTGGAACTTTCACAGGATACAAGGTCAACATGTCCAAGTCAGAATTAATGTGGGCTAGGAAAAGTGAGGTCTCTCTAGCTGAGACGCCTTTTAAAGAAGTGGTCTCTCATTTTAGATATTTAGGAATTAACATATCAGTAAATCCATAAGAGTGGTATAATCTTAATATTCCTCCGATCCTAACTAGAAGAAAAGAACATATGAGAAGCTGGCAAAATTTTCTGCTTTCACTAACTGGACGCATTGCTCTCTTCAAGATGGTCCTTCTTCCAAAAATTATTTTCCCTTTACAAAACATACCAATTGCGCTGAAAACTAAAGACTGGAAGAGCCTGAATAAGACTGCAAATGCAAAAGACCTCAAATTTCCATGAATAGATTGTACCTTCCTAGAAGGTTTGGTGGTATGGCTCTTCCTGATCTTAGCAATTATAGTCTGGTGTTTCTTTCACGTATCATAATAGATTGGATTTTGAAGAAAGACTACTTTACAAATAACAGTCTTGAGACAAATATACCTTATCCTTATAACCCGTTAGCATTAATTCATTGTTCGACTCACTTGATCCCGAAAGAAGTGAAACGTCTAAGTTCCATCTATGCGATAATACAGGCTTGGAAAAAACTGGGGAAAAAATTGGGCATAGATCTCTCTATTCCTAAATTCCAAGGGTTGTGTGGTAACCCAGAATTTCAAAGAGGCACTCAGTCTCAAATATTTCAAAATTGGCATGAGTTAGGTTTGACTTTTCTTACCCAGTTTATAGATCAAGAGACACAGTCAATAAAAACTTTTGAGAGGTTAAGGGAGGAATTTAATCTAAGTAATAAGGACTTCTTTGCGTATCTCCAGGCCAGGCATTATCTCTTCTCACTTATTGAGAAATTTGGCTGGACCTGGTCATGGGGGAAGTTAGATAGTTGGCCTATTTTGTTAAAAAATGATTTATTTTCCATCTCAACCTGGTATGATTTGATTATTTCCCAAAATGGTGAATCAAATTTGCACTACATAACACAAAAATTGAACCTTTTGTCCCCCGAACTAGAAATCAGGGTAGACCAAGTGGAAAATTCTATAGCTACAATAACTCAAACGACTCTATCTGCAAATTGGAGAGAGTCACATATTAAGCTACTCTATAGGTCTTATTACACCCCACTGAAAGGGTTTAAATGGTGCAATTTCAACTTCAATACTTGTCCAAAATGTGCTTACCCAGCAGCGGATTTAATGCATATGATATGGGCCTGTCCTCGAATAAAGCAGTTTTGGTGCAAGATAGAGTTTTGGCTTATTAAGGTTTTGAAGATTCCTATCCTCTCTCTCTCTTTGGCAGAGGTGGTCTTTTTTATAGAGTACTCCTTATCGCCTGAGCTTAAAAAACCACTGAACATGACAATCTTTGCAGCCAGGAATTTAATCTTTAATAAATGGCGAGACACTTCGGTACCTAGCATTCTAGAAGTTAAAAATTATATGAAAAAGCAATGCATCATTGAACAGATTGACACAAATGCAACGTCCGAAAAAGAAATAACTCTCTTTTTTAAAAAATGGGCCACATTTATTAGGATTTTTCCCTCAGAGGAGATAAATTACCTAATCTACCCTTTTAGACATTCCAAGATATGTTTATTGAACCGTTGGTAATAAGGCCATGAGGGGTTTTTTTTTTTCTTTCCCCCTCTTTCTTCCCTTTTCCTCCCTCCCCCCCCCCCCCCCCGCCCTTCCTTCCTTCCGTTTTAGCTGTAACAGGTTGATAACGCTCATATAATAAGTAGCTGGGAAAGAAAAGCTTTATGAGGAACGATAGATATAATTAGAATATGAGGTTGATCTTTTTTCTTGTTTGTTTTTCTTTCATTTTCCTTTTCATGTTAATAATATGTGAATCATGTAATAATAAGTAATCATGTAGTAATAAGCTAATCAAGATTGAATGTTCTGTATGGCGAATTTTTGCTTGTTTTTCATTAACATGTAAATTTGGTATTGTATATCTCAAAAATAAAGGATTAAAAATAAATAAATAAATAAATAAAGAATAATAATAACTTTTATATTGTACTGTACTGTACTTTTATCTTTGTACCCATAGACAACGCTGCAGAATCTGTTGGCGCTTTATAAATAAAGAATAATAATAACTTTTATATTGTACTGTACTGTACTTTTATCTTTGTACCCATAGACAGCGCTGCAGAATCTGTTGGCGCTTTATAAATAAAGAATAATAATATTACTTTTATATTGTACTGTACTGTACTTTTATCTTTGTACCCATAGACAGCGCTGCAGAATCTGTTGGCGCTTTATAAATAAAGAATAATAATTACTTTTATATTGTACTGTACTGTACTTTTATCTTTGTACCCATAGACAGCGCTGCAGAATCTGTTGGCGCTTTATAAATAAAGAATAATAATAATTACTTTTATATTGTACTGTACTGTACTTTTATCTGTGTACCCATAGACAGCGCTGCAGAATCTGTTGGCGCTTTATAAATAAAGAATAATAATTACTTTTATATTGTACTGTACTGTACTTTTATCTTTGTACCCATAGACAGCGCTGCAGAATCTGTTGGCGCTTTATAAATAAAGAATAATAATAATAACTTTTATATTGTACTGTACTGTACTTTTATCTTTGTTCCCATAGATAGCGCTGCGGAATCTGTTGGCACTTTATAAATAAAGAATAATATTCATAACTCTCGCGAGCCCCCTTTACAAAATCAAGTAGACTTAGCAATTATCGCGCTTGACGCAGAAAAGGCGTTTGACTCAGTATACCATCAGCATATTTTGACTTCCCTGTCTCGGTTTGGTTTTAAGGATAATTTTATATTTTTCATTAGTAATCTATGCAAGAATTCTTCAACAAAACTGACTATTATTCAATTAGAATCTAACTTAATTTATCTCCAGAGGGGCACTAGGCAGGGTTATCCACTATCGCCTCTTCTATTTGACCTGGCTATGGAGTCATTAGCTCTTAAGATAAGACAGACACTACAGGGGATAAAAATTGGTTCTATTGAACAGAAAATTGCCCTATATGCTGACGACGTCCTAGTTTACGTATCAAATACGAGAGTAAATATTCCTAGATTACTTTCGATTATAAACTCCTTTGGAACTTTCACAGGATACAAGGTCAACATGTCCAAGTCAGAATTAATGTGGGCTAGGAAAAGTGAGGTCTCTCTAGCTGAGACGCCTTTTAAAGAAGTGGTCTCTCATTTTAGATATTTAGGAATTAACATATCAGTAAATCCATAAGAGTGGTATAATCTTAATATTCCTCCGATCCTAACTAGAAGAAAAGAACATATGAGAAGCTGGCAAAATTTTCTGCTTTCACTAACTGGACGCATTGCTCTCTTCAAGATGGTCCTTCTTCCAAAAATTATTTTCCCTTTACAAAACATACCAATTGCGCTGAAAACTAAAGACTGGAAGAGCCTGAATAAGACTGCAAATGCAAAAGACCTCAAATTTCCATGAATAGATTGTACCTTCCTAGAAGGTTTGGTGGTATGGCTCTTCCTGATCTTAGCAATTATAGTCTGGTGTTTCTTTCACGTATCATAATAGATTGGATTTTGAAGAAAGACTACTTTACAAATAACAGTCTTGAGACAAATATACCTTATCCTTATAACCCGTTAGCATTAATTCATTGTTCGACTCACTTGATCCCGAAAGAAGTGAAACGTCTAAGTTCCATCTATGCGATAATACAGGCTTGGAAAAAACTGGGGAAAAAATTGGGCATAGATCTCTCTATTCCTAAATTCCAAGGGTTGTGTGGTAACCCAGAATTTCAAAGAGGCACTCAGTCTCAAATATTTCAAAATTGGCATGAGTTAGGTTTGACTTTTCTTACCCAGTTTATAGATCAAGAGACACAGTCAATAAAAACTTTTGAGAGGTTAAGGGAGGAATTTAATCTAAGTAATAAGGACTTCTTTGCGTATCTCCAGGCCAGGCATTATCTCTTCTCACTTATTGAGAAATTTGGCTGGACCTGGTCATGGGGGAAGTTAGATAGTTGGCCTATTTTGTTAAAAAATGATTTATTTTCCATCTCAACCTGGTATGATTTGATTATTTCCCAAAATGGTGAATCAAATTTGCACTACATAACACAAAAATTGAACCTTTTGTCCCCCGAACTAGAAATCAGGGTAGACCAAGTGGAAAATTCTATAGCTACAATAACTCAAACGACTCTATCTGCAAATTGGAGAGAGTCACATATTAAGCTACTCTATAGGTCTTATTACACCCCACTGAAAGGGTTTAAATGGTGCAATTTCAACTTCAATACTTGTCCAAAATGTGCTTACCCAGCAGCGGATTTAATGCATATGATATGGGCCTGTCCTCGAATAAAGCAGTTTTGGTGCAAGATAGAGTTTTGGCTTATTAAGGTTTTGAAGATTCCTATCCTCTCTCTCTCTTTGGCAGAGGTGGTCTTTTTTATAGAGTACTCCTTATCGCCTGAGCTTAAAAAACCACTGAACATGACAATCTTTGCAGCCAGGAATTTAATCTTTAATAAATGGCGAGACACTTCGGTACCTAGCATTCTAGAAGTTAAAAATTATATGAAAAAGCAATGCATCATTGAACAGATTGACACAAATGCAACGTCCGAAAAAGAAATAACTCTCTTTTTTAAAAAATGGGCCACATTTATTAGGATTTTTCCCTCAGAGGAGATAAATTACCTAATCTACCCTTTTAGACATTCCGAGATATGTTTATTGAACCGTTGGTAATAAGGCCATGAGGGGTTTTTTTTTTCTTTCCCCCTCTTTCTTCCCTTTTCCTCCCTCCCCCCCCCCCCCCCCGCCCTTCCTTCCTTCCGTTTTAGCTGTAACAGGTTGATAACGCTCATATAATAAGTAGCTGGGAAAGAAAAGCTTTATGAGGAACGATAGATATAATTAGAATATGAGGTTGATCTTTTTTCTTGTTTGTTTTTCTTTCATTTTCCTTTTCATGTTAATAATATGTGAATCATGTAATAATAAGTAATCATGTAGTAATAAGCTAATCAAGATTGAATGTTCTGTATGGCGAATTTTTGCTTGTTTTTCATTAACATGTAAATTTGGTATTGTATATCTCAAAAATAAAGGATTAAAAATAAATAAATAAATAAATAAAGAATAATAATAACTTTTATATTGTACTGTACTGTACTTTTATCTTTGTACCCATAGACAACGCTGCAGAATCTGTTGGCGCTTTATAAATAAAGAATAATAATAACTTTTATATTGTACTGTACTGTACTTTTATCTTTGTACCCATAGACAGCGCTGCAGAATCTGTTGGCGCTTTATAAATAAAGAATAATAATATTACTTTTATATTGTACTGTACTGTACTTTTATCTTTGTACCCATAGACAGCGCTGCAGAATCTGTTGGCGCTTTATAAATAAAGAATAATAATTACTTTTATATTGTACTGTACTGTACTTTTATCTTTGTACCCATAGACAGCGCTGCAGAATCTGTTGGCGCTTTATAAATAAAGAATAATAATAATTACTTTTATATTGTACTGTACTGTACTTTTATCTGTGTACCCATAGACAGCGCTGCAGAATCTGTTGGCGCTTTATAAATAAAGAATAATAATTATTTTTATATTGTACTGTACTGTACTTTTATCTTTGTACCCATAGACAGCGCTGCAGAATCTGTTGGCGCTTTATAAATGAAGAATAATAATAACTTTTATATTGTACTGTACTGTACTTTTATCTTTGTACCCATAGACAGCGCTGCAGAATCTGTTGGCGCTTTATAAATAAAGAATAATATTACTTTTATATTGTACTGTACTGTACTTTTATCTTTGTACCCATAGACAGCGCTGCAGAATCTGTTGGCGCTTTATAAATGAAGAATAATAATAACTTTTATATTGTACTGTACTGTACTTTTATCTTTGTACCCACAGACAGCGCTGCAGAATCTGTTGGCGCTTTATAAATAAAGAATAATATTACTTTTATATTGTACTGTACTGTACTTTTATCTTTGTACCCACAGACAGCGCTGCAGAATCTGTTGGCGCTTTATAAATAAAGAATAATATTACTTTTATATTGTACTGTACTGTACTTTTATCTTTGTTCCCATAGACAGCGCTGCAGAATCTGTTGGCGCTTTATAAATAAAGAATAATATTACTTTTATATTGTACTGTACTGTACTTTTATCTTTGTTCCCATAGACAGCGCTGCAGAATCTGTTGGCGCTTTATAAATAAAGAATAATATTACTTTTATATTGTACTGTACTGTACTTTTATCTTTGTTCCCATAGACAGCGCTGCAGAATCTGTTGGCGCTTTATAAATAAAGAATAATAATAACTTTTATATTGTACTGTACTGTACTTTTATCTTTGTACCCATAGAAAGCGCTGCGGAATCTGTTGGCGCTTTATAAATAAAGAATAATAATTACTTTTATAATTTAAATAAATGAAAAAGCTTTTTTTCAAAATGCCCTGCTCTTTCTGAATTATGAAATTTAATTTTGATTTTCAGGTTCCTTTAAAGAGATATAAAACCAAAAAATGTTTCTTTCACAATTTGGGTTTAATATATCATTTTAAACAATTTTCCAATGTATTTATATTATCAAATATGCTATTATCTTGGTATCCTTTGTTGAAAGATCCGCAATGCACTACTTGGAGATAGCTGAACACATAAGGTGAGCCAATGAATAGAGTTTTAAATGTGCAGCCACCAAACATTAGCAAGCTCCAAATAGTGCATTACTGCTCTTGAGGCTACGTAGGTATGCTTTTCAACAAAGGAGATCAAGAATACAAAATAAATTAGAAGTAAATTGATATTTGTTTAAAATTGCATGTTCTATCTGAATAATGAACATTTAATCATAACTTTACTGTCACTTTAATTTATGATATGTTAGCTAAAGCACTTTGGTGTTAAAGGGACAGTCTACTCCAGAATTGTTATTGTTTAAAAATAGATAATCCGTGTATTACTCATTCCCCAGTTTTGCACAACCAGCATGTTTATATTAATATACGTTTTACCTCAGTGATTACCCTGTATCTAAGCTTCTGCAGACTGCTCCTTATCTCAGTTATATTAATATACGTTTTACCTCTGTGATCACTCTGTATCTAAGCCTCTGCAGACTACTACTTATCTCAGTTATATTAATATACTTTTTACCTCTGTGATTACCTTGTATCTAAGCCTCTGCAGACTGCCCCTTATCTCAGTTATATTAATATACTTTTTACCTCTGTGATTACCTTGTATCTAAGCTTCTGCAGACTGCTCCTTATCTCAGTTATATTAATATACGTTTTACCTCTGTGATTACCCTGTATCTAAGCTTCTGCAGACTGCCCCTTATCTCAGTTATATTAATATACGTTTTACCTCTGTAATTATCTTGTATCTAAGACTCTGCAGACTGCTCCTTATCTCAGTTATATTAAAATACTTTTAACCTCTGTGGTTACCTTGTATCTAAGCCTCTGCAGACACCCCCTTATCTCAGTTATATTAATATATTTTTTACCTCTGTGATTACCTTGTATCTAAGCCTCTGCAGACTGCTCCTTATCTCAGTTATATTAATATATGTTTTACCTCAGTGATTACCCTGTATCTAAGCTTCTGCAGACTGCTCCTTATCTCAGTTATATTAATATACGTTTTACCTCAGTGATTACCCTGTATATAAGCTTCTGCAGACTGCTCCTTATCTCAGTTATATTAATATACGTTTTACCTCTGTAATTATCTTGTATCTAAGCCTCTGCAGACTGCTCCTTATCTCAGTTATATTAATATACTTTTTATCTCTGTGATTACCTTGTATCTAAGCCTCTGTAGACTGCTACTTATCTCAGTTATATTAATATACTTTTTACCTCTGTGATTACCTTGTATCTAAGCCTCTGCAGACTGCTCCTTATCTCAGTTATATTAATATACTTTATACCTCTGTGATTACTCTGTATCTAAGCCTCTGCAGACTGCCCCTTATCTCAATTATATTAATATACTTTTTACCTCTGTGATTACCCTGTATCTAAGCTTCTGCAGACTGCTCCTTATCTCAGTTATATTAATATACGTTTTACCTGTGATTACCCTGTATATAAGCTTCTGCAGACTGCTCCTTATCTCAGTTATATTAATATACGTTTTACCTCTGTAATTATCTTGTATCTAAGCCTCTGCAGACTGCTCCTTCTCTCAGCTATATTAATATACCTTTAACCTCTGTGATGACCTTGTATCTAAGCCTCTGCAGACTGCCCCTTATCTCAGTTATATTAATATACTTTTTACCTCTGTGATGACCTTGTATCTAAGCCTCTGCAGACTGCACCTTATCTCAGTTATATTAATATACTTTTTTCCTCTGTGATTACCTTGTATCTAAGCCTCTGCAGACTGCTCCTTATCTCAGTTATATTAATATACTTTTTACCTCTGTGATTACCTTGTATCTAAGCCTCTGTAGACTGCTCCTTATCTCAGTTATATTAATATACTTTTTACCTCTGTGATTACCTTGTATCTAAGCCTCTGCAGACTGCTCCTTATCTCAGTTATATTAATATACTTTTTACCTCTGTGATGACCTTGTATCTAAGCCTCTGCAGACTGCTCCTTATCTCAGTTATATTAATATACCTTTTACCTCTGTGATTACCTTGTATCTAAGCCTCTGCAGACTGCTCCTTATCTCAGTTATATTAATATACTTTTTACCTATGTGATTACCTTGTATCTAAGCCTCTGCAGACTGCCCCTTATCTCAGTTATATTAATATACTTTATACCTCTGTGATTACTCTGTATCTAAGCCTCTGCAGACTGCCCCTTATCTCAGTTACTCATGAACTAGCGCTGACTAGCTGTGAAAAACTGTCAAATGCATTCAGAAAAGAGGCGGCCTTTAAGGGCTTAGAAATTAGCTACCTAGGTTCAGCTTTCAACAAAGAATACCAATAGAACAAAGCAAATTTAATGATAAAAGTAAATTGGAAAGTTGTGTAAAATTGCATGCCCTATCTGAATCATGAAAGTTTAATTTTCACTAGACTGTTCTTTTAACTTCCAAGTGAAGCAAACTCTTAAGAAATATCAATACATTAAAACTATGTTAAGGAGCCATTATAGTGGATAAATGATGTGCTCTATTTAATTAGAGCATTTATTTTAAGACTAGAAACCCTGCACTTCCATGTGTATAACATCTGAACCTGCAGAGCACTGCTGGTCCCAAACAAAAATGCTAATGAATTAGAGCATGTTATTATTTTAATATTAAAGCACTTTTGGTGAAAATGAAATGAATGCTGTACACTTCCTAAAGGGACATTAAACACTCGTTAGAGGGCCACTTACAGATTATGAGTGGCCCTCTAACGAGCAGAAAGGAATTTATTGCAGGTGTTTGCACGTCGGCTTTACCACTCATATTAGAAGTTAAATGTAAACGCACACGTGTGAGCACAATCGTGATTTACGCTAGAATGATTACTGCGTTTTCAGAGCTCTGCTTAACTGTTTTGCAAAAAAAAAGTTGCGCAAAACACATCAAAACTACATTACAAAGTCCAGTTACACTCATAACACTATCTAATAAAAATGTTATAAGGGCTCAAAGATATAAGATCTCAGGTGTTAGAGAAAAAAAGGAAGGCAAAGGTTTTTAACATAGGAATATGTACATATATATGCTGCTCAAATCCTATTGGCTGATTTAAATCTTTCAGCCAATAGGAATGCAAGGGATGCCATCTTGTATGGCGTCACTAGCATTGAAGTTCCAGTTTACGGCGGTGACTGTATGAAGAGGATGCTCCGCGCCGGATGTCTTCAGGATGGACCCGCTCTGCGCCGGATGGATAAAGATCGAAGACGCTGCCTGGATGAAGACTTCTTGCTGGCTGGATGGATCCTTCAAGTGGGACTTCAATAACTGTAAGTGGATCGTCGGGGGTTAGTGTTAGATTTATTTAAGGATTTTTTGGGTGGGTTTCATTTTTAGATTAGGGTCTGGGCATGTAAAAGTTACAAATGCCCTTTTAAGGGCAATGCCCATAAATGCCCCAGGGCAATGGGGATCTTAGGTTATTTTAGATAGGATTTTTATTTGGGGGGGGTTGGTTGGTGGGTTTTACTGTTGGGCGGTGTTTGTATTTTTTTTTTGTAGGTAAAAGCAGTGATTTATTTTGGGCAATGCCCCCAAAAAAGGCCCTTTTAAGGACATTGGTAGTTTATTGTAGGCTAGGGTTTTTTTATTTTGGGGGGGGGGCTTTTTTAATTTGATAGGGCTATTAGATTAGGTGTAATTCTTATTTATTTTTTATTATGTTTTTTTTATTTTTTTGTAACTTCTGTAATTTAGTACTTTTAATAATGTTTACTAGTATATTTAATTAATTTAATTTGGGTTAGGTTTTTTAATATGTAATTTATTTTATTTAATTGGCAGTTTAATTAAATTGTAGGATAATAGTTAGGGTAGGTTAATTAATAGTTTAATATAGTTTATTTTAATTCTACAGGTAAGTTTAAATTTATTTGAAGATAGGGATGTTGTAATTTTAATTTAAAGTTAGCAGGTTGTTAGGTTAAGGGGTTAATAGATTAATTTATTTTTGGCGATGTGGGGGGCTGACGGTTTAGGGGTTAATACATTTATTTATGTTGCAGCGGGGTCGGGGAGCAGCGGGATAGGGATTAATACATTTATGTTGCGGTGGGGTTGTGGAGTGGCGGGATAGGGTTTAATAACTTTATTTATGTTCTAGGCAATGCTGTGGTGGCAGATTCGGGGTGTTTAGAGTTGGGGCTTATGTTAGGGTGTTAGGTGTAAACATAACTGGTTTTCAACCATAGAAATCAATGGGATATCTGGCAGCATTGAACATAAGCTTCCGGTGCTTTAGGCTCCCATTAATTTCTATGGCATCCGCGGCCTCCAGGGTGGCGGATTGAAAACCAGGTATGCTGGGCCGGAAAAGCCGCGAGCGTACCTGTTAAAAGTTTGATAACTGGGAAAAAGTGTCAGATAGAGCCGAATGTGTATTCGGAACATCTGTAATGATGTAAGCATGGATCTATGTCAGATTGAGACCAGCGGATCGTATGTTACGTCACAAATTTCAACATTTGCCGGTCTGTAGGTTTTGATAACTAGGTCGGATCAAGCTCGCAACAATTACGCTGCAGAATTCTGGCGTATTTGCAGTTGGCAGCTTGATAGATAGGCCCCTCAGGGGCCAAATTATTAAGCTCCGAATGAGGGCTGTCAGCATTTATCGATGTGCGGTGGACATGATACACTACATCGTATTATGTCCACTCACACTTTGGTAAATTTGTCCCATAGTCTCAGAATATAAATGTAGAAGTATTTTTTTTAGTTGTTTAAATAGTGAAAAAATAAGTGTAAAGTTTTAGGGGCATATTTATCAAGCTCCGTATGGTCCATAACCTGTCCACCTGCTCTTAGGCGGCGGACAGAAATTGACAGAAATTAACCCAATTGAATATGATCGGGTTAATTGACACCCCCTGCTATCGGCTGATTGGCCGAGAATCTGCAGGGGGCGGTATTGCCTCAGCAGTTCACAAGAACAGCTGGTGCAATGGTAAATGCCGAGAATGTCCGCTATCAGCATTTATCGGATCATGTCCGTTCGCACCATAATAAATAAACCCCTTAGTGTCTATGAAACAATGGGCGGTGTCATGTTGTAACTTAGGTTTCTTTCTCTGCTGTGGCCAATTAGAAGCAGGTATAAATAGGTCACTAGAGTGTGCAGCCAATGGCTGTGTGGAATATAACCGTGTTCTGTGCTTCCACTTCTAACAGAAACTAAAAAGTTTACAATTTCAGAATGGAATTACAAGAAAAAAGGACAAAATAAAGAATGAAAGTATATTGCAGAGATTTTTTTTTTTATTTTTTTTTTAAATAAATGTTTTATTTGAGGGGAAACATAAGATACAAAGATATCATACAAATGTGACATATTCAAAGATACAAACAAGAGGTGATAGTGATAAGAACTAATGTGAAGTCAAGAGATTCCAATGTTGCATGATAGTTCGAATAACCTTTTCCTCAGTTTTATATTAATAAAGGACATTTCAACAATTGTGAAGGTAAGTGGGGATATATGCTCTCATAGGGGAGTCTCAGATAAGGTAATGGGGTAATGAATGGAGAAAAAAAAAAACACAGGAGAGAGACAGCACTAAAAGAAAATAAATAAATAAAGAAGGTGGCGAGTAGGGGAAAATAGTGAGAGAGAATGAGTTAAATGTTACATTAGTGGCAAGTTATCTCAGAAAGAAGCGGCCAGGGTCAAGTTAATGTCATGCTGGATTAATTGGAGAATTTTTCCCACCAGGGAGCCCAAGTTGCATGGTAAAAATCTAGTTTATCTAGGGCTGAATGGGAGTAAGCTTCCATTTTCGATACGTAATTGACTGTAGCTATAATCTGCGAGGTGTTGGGAGGAGAAAGTTGTTTCCATGCTTTAGCGATTTCTAACTTAGTGGCCATCATCAGGTAGATGGATAGAGCTTTATGTGTGGGGGTGAGTGCTGGGAAGTTGAGGTGGAGCAAGCCAATATGGGGACTAAGTTGAAAAATTATGCCTAGGGAGTGTAGTAGGTTAGTTACCCAGAGCCAAACAGAGGAGAGTCTGGGGCAAAACCACCAGATATGTGCCTGGGTTCCAAGTTGACCACAGCCTCTCCAGCAGGCAGGAGAATGAGAATTAAATATCCTATGAAGGGTTACTGGGACTAGGTGCCAACGGACCGCGATTTTGTAATGGAGTTCCCATAGGGATGTGCAATGTAACAGCTTTCTAGTGGACTTAAGTTCTCTATACCAGGAGTCGGCGTCGGCCGTGAAGTTGAGTTCGGTTTCCCAAGCTATAAATTGTGAGACTTTTGGTTGAGAGGAGGGGTCTAGTAGTATCTCATAGTGGAATGATCCCTTTGATCTTGTGCGGTAAGGACCATCGCTGTTCCCATTTTGTATGAGTTCTGATGTGCTCCCTAGGGAATCCCCACAATCTGACTATGGAAGAGAGTCGAAAGGCCTCAAATTGTAATTGGGCTGGAACCCGGAATTTATTACAAATCGATGTATGAGACATACCACCAGAATGATCATAGAGATCAATAACACGGTCAGCTCCCAAGGAGGACCAAGAATGTACATGAGTATCAGGTAAACAAAAAAGAACACTAGCTATAGTTTGGCATGGGGAAGGGTGAGGAGCAATCAAATTCAAATGTCTAGTCTGATCCCAAAACTTAAGAGCGTCCAGAATCACCGGGTGTGTGGTAGAAAGATTTTCCCAATAATGAGAGGGAATCCAGGGAAGGTCTATCAATCTCACTCCCAAAGGGAGAAGGGACTGTTCAAAATCCCTCCATAGGGCAGAGCTATCAGTGCAACCCCATTCGATCAGATGGGTTAAGCATGCAGCTTGATAGTAAAGAATGATGTTAGGCATACCCAGGCCCCCTCTGTCACAAGGTCTTTGGAGGGTTTGTCTCGACGTACGAGGTCTCTTGCCTTTCCAAACATAGTTGGTGATAAGGCTCTGAAGCTTATTTAGAAGTGGACGAGGCAGGTTAAGTGGGATTGTGCGAAATAGGTAAATGAGCTTTGGGATATAGGACATTTTAATGGCCGCGATTCTGCCAGTCCAGGAGATATCTCGGAGATCCCATGAGTCTAATAGTTTTTTCCAGTCAGGGAGTCTCTCTGTAAAATTCTTAAGGATAACTGTGGAGACATTGGAGGAAAGATGAACACCTAGTAATTTTAGGGAGTGGGGGGACCACTGGAACTTGTATCTTTCACGTAGAGTGATGAGATCCTGAGGTGTAACATTAATGTATAAAGCCTGGGTTTTGGCCAGGTTTAGTTTATAATAGCTTAGGGTCCTGAATTTAGAGATGAGTTTGAAGACAGCGGGGAGCAACCTAAGTGGATCAGTGAGCAAGAGAGTTACATCATCCGCGTATAGAGAGATGGTGTGTTGACGGGGACTAACAGGGAAGCCGGAGATATTCGGATCTATTCTAATGGCTTGTGCTAGTGGCTCGATGGAAAAGGCGAACAGGAGCGGGGACAGGGGGCAGCCCTGTCTCGTCCCGTTGGTGATATCAAAACTATTGGATTGAAAACCTATTCCCTTAACCCTGGCAGATGGACTAGAGTATAAAGCCTGAATCGCGACAATAAATTTTTCCGGAATTCCAAAGGCTTGTAGAGTTTCCCATAAGTACTCCCACCTCACCCTGTCAAAGGCTTTCTCAGCGTCCAATGACAGGGCTAGCATGGGGGCATCTCCCTTAGCACTTTCCAGCAGTATGTCTAAGATGCGCCGAGTGGCGTCAGGGCCTTCTCTTCGGGGGATAAAACCCACTTGATCCGGGTGTATCAGAGTGGGGGTGATTTGGGCAAGCCGGTTTGCTAATATCTTGGCGTAGAGTTTAGTATCGATATTAAGCAAGGAGATCGGGCGGTAGCTCGCGCAGTCTTGGGGGTCTTTACCTGCTTTTAATATAGTGGTAATGGAGGCCTCAAGGAACTCCTTTCGGAAACTTCCTTTGCTGAACACTTCGTTGAATACTTTGCAGAGAATCGGAGAGATTTGAGGTGAAAAGGATTTATAAAATTGACTCGTGAAACCATCCGGGCCCGGGGACTTCGCAGTTTTAAGGTCTCTAACGGCCAAGGTGACTTCCTCAAGAGAAACAGGAGAAATAAGAGCCATTGTATCCATTTGATCTATTTGGGGGAGGCCTAGGGAAGCGAGGTATCTGCGTATACTAGCTGGGTTAAGAATTTTTGTAGAGTCCGAGGAGTCTAAATTATACAGTTGGTGATAGAAATGTCTAAAGGCCTCTCCTATATCGGCTGGAGAAGTTACACAGCCAGTAGGGGTGTTTATGGAGGTGATTTTGGCTTGCACTGTCTGATTTCTCAGCTTTCTGGCTAATAAAGTAGAGACTTTATTATTATTATGGTAATAAACTTGTTTAAGTTTATCTAACAAACGTTGAGTTTCATCAACCTCCAAGTCTTTTATCTGTTTGGAGATCTCCAAGAGTTGATCACTTACTATAGCTGAGTAGGAGTTAGAGAGTTCGAGCTTCAGGGTTCTGTGTTGACAATTAAGAGATGCAAGTGTGGTACCTCGCGCTTTCTTAATCTGGTTATGCTTGCTGATAAAGAAACCTCTGAGATATGCCTTGAGAGTAGCCCAAAGCACCTCCTCAGAAAGAAGAGGAGTTCGATTGATACTTAGAAAGGTGTTGAGCATTGATAGAGTCTCCACCTTGATCCAGGGAATGGTGACCAAGAAATCTCTGAGGCGCCACGTCAAACCTACAGCGCTCGAGGGGAGGTTACCTATTTCGATTATCAGGGAGTCGTGGTCCGACCACGAGATCACTGATATCGTTGCATCTGAAACCGTGCCCAAGAGATGTGAGCTTAAGAAAAAGAGATCAATCCGAGTATGGGATTTATGGGGAGCTGAGTAGAAAGTGTGATCTCGACTATTCGGGTGAATCGCTCTCCATACGTCATAGAGATCATACTGCTTAATTAGGTTTTGGAAGGCATTAGAAAACGGGCGTAGTGTCCTCTCTGATGTGGAGATCGGGGGACCTGTTCTATCCACTAGGGGGTTCCAGATAAGGTTAAAATCTCCTCCTAAGATCAGTTCCCCTTGGGTCACAGCCGAAACCGACTCCAGTAGTAATCTAAGAAATCGAATTTGTCCTGAGTTGGGTGCGTATATATTTACCAATGTAAATAATTTGTGATTGAGTTTACAAATTAAAATTATAAAGCGTGCTTGGGTGTCTTTTTCTACATAGATCTCTTCATACAAGATAGAAGAGCTAATCAAAATAGCGACCCCTCTAGTTTTAGAGTGAAAGGACGAGGTGACTACTATAGGAAATTTCCTATATGTATGTGTGAAATCTGTGCTAGATAGCCAATGTGTCTCCTGGATAAAAGCTACGTCAATTTTGTTACGTGAAAGCATAGTAAGCAGTAAACTACGTTTGGTCGGGGAGTTAAGTCCTTGGGAGTTAAGGGTTAGAAACTTCAATTCTGACATTGTGGAAACTAGACTATTTTTCTCCAAGTTCTAATTTAGATAACTACGAGAGAGTGATGTTCAAAAGAAATAATTATTATTAATTATGAAGAGCCCACTTAAATAAGTTAAGGGAGAGGGAAGCAGCGGGCAAAAGCCGCTCGAATTGGGGGGTAAAGGGGAAGTGGGGGGGGGAGAGCAACGGGAGGCTAGAGTTGCTTAGTTTAGAGACTTTTAATGAAAATGTTACGTGGCGTAGAAAAAAAAAAAAAAAAAAAAAAAAGGTGCAGACCTTAAAGTGTAAGAAAGGGGTAAGGAGGAGAATAAAGAGGAATCTGAAAGGGGGGTTCACAAAAGGAGGGGGCTAGAGTTAATTACGGTGATGTAGGGATAATGGAGGCTGTTGCTGAGAAAGATCTAGAATAATAAGGTCTCTAACGAGACTTATATGGGTTAGCGATAGGGGGGTGAGACGGTGGGATTAGTATATGTGGAGTACAGAGAAACAGTAATAGAAAGAGCAGAGAGGGGAGGGGGTGCCTGACTAAGGCTCCACTTCACTTGAGGGGTTGGAGTAAGGGAGGGAGAAAACGATCTAAGGAAAACAGTATTGAGCAGGAACTGTAATTATGGGGGGGGGGTAGACTTGCCCAATACTAACAGAGTGTGATACAGCAACCATAAATAACGTTTCAAACATTGTAATCACTTCAAATATAACATATAAAGCAGGGTAAGAGTGCACCAAAACAGTAATGTCATAAGGAGAACTTCATTAAAGAATTTACTACATTTCTGAACTAAACAAACATAGACTTATAAAATAGCATCACAGTGATGTATAGATCCGGGGGGCAGTTCCACCTAATGTGTTTCAGTGACATTGGAATAGGAACTTAGAAAATTGGAACTAATATGTAGGGGGTGAAGCGTGAATTAGCTCAATGGGTGCGGTCGGTTTATCTTACTGTGGTATACATGGAGTGGAGAAATGTGGATGGGTCATGAGGGTACAGGGGCCAAATATAGGTATAGACCACTTTTCAGATAGTTCAAAATGATAAATATATATATATTTTCTATGGTAGATGGTGGTCAGTATCAGTTAGACGATTAGAGACTAGAGTAAATACTGCCACAAACATGGTTATCTACTAATATTAAAAGAGGGGGATAAATCTCCAAAGATTAATATAGAGTATCCATAATCGGTGGGTTGTAAGAGCTAGGGCGTGTGTCATGAGGAAAGTACTTAAGATAAATTCCTAAGATAAGGGTAGATTATGTTAATAAGTATATGCAAACGGTAAGCGTACTCGGATTAGAGCTGCGAGAGAGCTCCAAGAATGGAGATAAGGATTGAATAGGTAGGTTGTGGGTAGTGTAGAGTGGCTAGGTATACCAATATGGTGTAAACTACAACACAATAAACAACAAAACATATAAGCAAGATGAAGAATACCAGTTTTTAACAAATATGAAGTACATTTACATTACCCATCCATCCTCTCCAAGTCTCTGTTAGCTGAGAGTCCAAGGGAAATAAACAAAGTCTTTGAGAGGGGAACATCAGGAGGGAGAGGAGGGCAGAAATAACACATGAATATGGATAATGAGAGGGGGGTAGTCCGGTAGTTAGAGTACCTTGTAAGATTTCTCAAGGTGAGTCCCAGCATATTGTTGATTTAGACCTTCTATTCACATCTGGGGTCTCTTCGGGGTGGAGGTGGTGAGAGTCCTCCCCTAGAGGACTGAAAACTGAAAGCTTGTTGTTGAGATCGCCAGGGGGCTGCTGAGGGATTGAGCTCCTTAGAGGTATCCTGGTGGGCAGAGGGAAGGTTGTCAGCTGTAAGAAGTTTCAGGGACTGTAGAATCTGGAAGCCTTGCTCAAGAGTAGTGATGGTATAAGAGGAATCATTGAATTGAAAAAATATGCGAACAGGGAAGCCCCATCTGTATTTCATGCCGTTGTTGCGAAGGCATTGGGTGACTTGGTGGAAGAGTCTTCTTCTAGACAGAGTATGGGTAGAGAGGTCTGGAAAAATCTTTATGTCCTGGAATGGGTCTTTCAAGGTCTTATTCTGGAATGAAGCCCTGAGGACCCTTTCTTTAAATGTAAAGTAATGTAACCGCACAATTACATCTCTGGGGGATCCCATGGGTGCGTTCCGTGGTCTAAGAACTCGATGAGCTCTGTCAATAAGGCTTTCCTGAGGGGGGGTAGGGCCAAGAAGCTCTGTGAAGAGGGATTGTAGATGAGTTGGTAGCTCCGTCGGGTTAACTTCCTCAGAAATACCTCTTATTCTGAGGTTGTTCCGGCGTGATCTGTCCTCCTGATCTGCCAGTTTGGTCTCCAGACCAGATATCATTTCAGCAAGTGATTGGGCGTAAGTTAACAGGTTGGAATGGTCGACATGTAGATCTTCTTGTTTCTTTTCCAGAGAATCTGTTCTCTCCCCTAATAGGGAGATATCCCTCTTCAACTCAGAAACCGAAACTTTGAGCTCTTGCTTCAGAGAAGTGTAGTGTGAGTCCATTTTGTTTGATAGATCTTTAATGGATTCGAGAATTGGAGAGGAGGGGTGTGAAACCCTTTCTGCAGAGAGTGAGAGAGGTCGAGAGGAATCCTTGGTGGAAATGATGGAGTCTCTCGAGTCGTCATCCGATAGGTCCTGGTCAACTGTATTCTTGTGTGAGAAATGATCTGAGAGAGTCCGTTTTGGCATGTCCCCATGCTTCTGTTTCTTTCTCTGTGAGTGGGCCATCTTACTCATAATGTACCCAACAAATTGGACGTTCAGTCGACAGATTCTGACCGTGATTTCAGTAAGGTATCGTGGAGCAGAGAGTATATGTCAGGCACCCCCCCAGGCAGTGGTGCCTAGCCTAGCATGGGAAAATGAGCTGTTAGTGAAAAATCAGGTGCGCAGGCTGGTAGTGGTCTCTCACTGACACTGCTTTATTCCTTCTCTGAGACCATACAGATTTTGATTGAAGGTGTCCTGTGGGGGGTCCGTATGTCAGATGGCTCTCTCCCCGGGGGATTGCTCTCTGTTTGGTCTCCAGCAAGTTTTATAAAGCACATATATGTGCAAAACAGGCAGACCATATCCTTATAGCGTCACATGGCTAACTCCCCTCTCTGAAGCTTGTTTATACGTCTGTTTGGTCTCAAGCAAGTTTTATAAAGCACATATATGTGCAAATAGGCAGACTGGATACTTACAGAGTTACCTGGCTAACTCCCCTCTCGTCTCTGAAGCTTGCTAACACGTCTGTTTGGTCTCCAGCAAGTTTTATAAAGCACATATATGTGCAAAACAGGCAGATCGGATCCTTATAGAGTCGTCTGGCTAACTCGCCTCCCGTCTCTGAAGCTTGTTTATACGTCTGTTTGGTCTCCAGCAAGTTTTATAAAGCACATATATAAGCAAACAGGCAAACCGGATCCTTATAGAGTCACCTGGCTAACTCGCCTCCCGTCTCTGAAGCTTGCTTACACGTCTGTTTGGTCTCCAGCAAGTTTTATAAAGCACATATATGTGCAAACAGGCAGACCGTATACTTATAGAGTCATCTAGCTAACTCGCCTCCCGTCTCTGAAGCTTGTTTATACGTCTGTTTGGTCTCCAGCAAGTTTTATAAAGCATATATATGTACAAACAGGCTGACCGTATACTTATAGAGTCACCTGGCTAACTCGCCTCCCGTCTCTGAAGCTTGTTTATACGTCTGTTTGGTCTCCAGCAAGTTTTATAAAGCACATATATGTGCAAACAGGCAGACCGTATACTTATAGAGTCATCTGGCTAACTCGCCTCCCGTCTCTGAAGCTTGTTTATACGTCTGTTTGTTCTCCAGCAAGTTTTATAAAGCATATATATGTGCAAACAGGCAGACCGTATACTTATAGAGTCACCTGGCTAACTTGCCTCCCGTCTCTGAAGCTTGTTTATACGTCTGTTTGGTCTCCAGCAAGTTTTATAAAGCACATATATGTGCAAAACAGGCAGATCGGATCCTTATAGAGTCAGCTGGCTAACTCGCCTCCCGTCTCTGAAGCTTATTTATATGTTTGTTTGGTCTCCAGCAAGTTTTATAAAGCACATATATGTGCAAAACAGACAGATCGTATCCATATATAGTCAGCTGGCTAACTCGCCTCCCGTCTCTGAAGCTTTTTTATACGTCTGTTTGGTCTCCAGCAAGTTTTATAAAGCACTTATATGTGCAAACAGGCAAACCGGATCCTTATAGAGTCACCTGGCTAACTCGTCTCCCGTCTCTGAAGCTTGTTTATACGTCTGTTTGGTCTCCAGCAAGTTTTATAAAGCACATATATGTGCAAACAGGCAAACCGGATCCTTATAGAGTCACCTGGCTAACTCGTCTCCCGTCTCTGAAGCTTGTTTATACGTCTGTTTGGTCTCCAGCAAGTTTTATAAAGCACATATATGTGCAAAACAGACGGACCGTATCCATATAGAGTCACCTGGCTAACTCGCCTCCTGTCTCTGATGCTTATTTATATGTTTGTTTGGTCTCCAGCAAGTTTTATAAAGCACATATATGTGCAAACAGGCAGACCGTATACTTATAGAGTCACCTGGCTAACTCGCCTCCCGTCTCTGAAGCTTGTTTATACGTCTGTTTGGTCTCCAGCAAGTTTTATAAAGCACATACATGTGCAAACAGGCAGACCGTATACTTATAGAGTCACCTGGCTAACTCGCCTCCCGTCTCTGAAGCTTGTTTATACGTCTGTTTGGTCTCCAGCAAGTTTTATAAAGCACATATATGTGCAAAACAGACAGACCGTATCCATATAGAGTCACCTGGCTAACTCGCCTCCCATCTCTGAAGCTTGTTTATACGTTTGTTTGGTCTCCAGCAAGTTTTATAAAGCACATATATGTGCAAAACAGGCAGACCATATCCTTATAGCGTCACATGGCTAACTCCCCTCTCTGAAGCTTGTTTATACGTCTGTTTGGTCTCCAGCAAGTTTTATAAAGCACATATATGTGCAAATAGGCAGACTGGATACTTACAGAGTTACCTGGCTAACTCCCCTTTAGTCTCTGAAGCTTGCTAACACGTCTGTTTGGTCTCCAGCAAGTTTTATAAAGCACATATATGTGCAAAACAGGCAGATCGGATCCTTATAGAGTCGTCTGGCTAACTCGCCTCCCGTCTCTGAAGCTTGTTTATATGTCTGTTTGGTCTCCAGCAAGTTTTATAAAGCACATATATGTGCAAACAGGCAAACCGGATCCTTATAGAGTCACCTGGCTAACTCGCCTCCCGTCTCTGAAGCTTGTTTATACGTCTGTTTGGTCTCCAGCAAGTTTTATAAAGCATATATATGTACAAACAGGCTGACCGTATACTTATAGAGTCACCTGGCTAACTCGCCTCCCGTCTCTGAAGCTTGTTTATACGTCTGTTTGGTCTCCAGCAAGTTTTATAAAGCACATATATGTGCAAACAGGCAGACCGTATACTTATAGAGTCATCTGGCTAACTCGCCTCCCGTCTCTGAAGCTTGTTTATACGTCTGTTTGGTCTCCAGCAAGTTTTATAAAGCATATATATGTACAAACAGGCTGACCGTATACTTATAGAGTCACCTGGCTAACTCGCCTCCCGTCTCTGAAGCTTGTTTATACGTCTGTTTGGTCTCCAGCAAGTTTTATAAAGCACTTATATGTGCAAAACAGGCAGACCATATCCTTATAGAGTCACATGGCTAACTCCCCTCTCAGAAGCTTGTTTATACATCTGTTTGGTCTCCAGCAAGTTTTATAAAGCACATATATGTGCAAATAGGCAGACTGGATACTTACAGAGTTACCTGGCTAACTCCCCTCTCGTCTCTGAAGCTTGCTAACACGTCTGTTTGGTCTCCAGCAAGTTTTATAAAGCACATATATGTGCAAACAGGCAGACCGTATACTTATAGAGTCATCTGGCTAACTCGCCTCCCGTCTCTGAAGCTTGTTTATACATCTGTTTGGTCTCCAGCAAGTTTTATAAAGCATATATATGTACAAACAGGCTGACCGTATACTTATAGAGTCACCTGGCTAACTCGCCTCCGGTCTCTGAAGCTTGTTTATACATCTGTTTGGTCTCCAGCAAGTTTTATAAAGCACATATATGTGCAAACAGGCAGACCGTATACTTATAGAGTCATCTGGCTAACTCGCCTCCCGTCTCTGAAGCTTGCTAACACGTCTATTTGGTCTCCAGCAAGTTTTATAAAGCACATATATGTGCAAAACAGGCAGATCGGATCCTTATAGAGTCAGCTGGCTAACTCGCCTCCCGTCTCTGAAGCTTTTTTATACGTCTGTTTGGTCTCCAGCAAGTTTTATAAAGCACATATATGTGCAAAACAGGCAGACCGTATTCTTATAGAGTCACATGGCTAACTCGTCTCCCGTCTCTGAAGCTTGTTTATACGTCTGTTTGGTCTCCAGCAAGTTTTATAAAGTACATATATGTGCAAAACAGACGGACCGTATCCATATAGAGTCACCTGGCTAACTCGCCTCCTGTCTCTGATGCTTATTTATATGTTTGTTTGGTCTCCAGCAAGTTTTATAAAGCACATATATGTGCAAACAGGCAGACTGTATACTTATAGAGTCACCTGGCTAACTCGCCTCCCGTCTCTGAAGCTTGTTTATACGTCTGTTTGGTCTCCAGCAAGTTTTATAAAGCACATATATGTGCAAACAGGCAGACCGTATACTTATAGAGTCACCTGGCTAACTCGCCTCCCGTCTCTGAAGCTTGTTTATACGTCTGTTTGGTCTCCAGCAAGTTTGATGAAGCACATATATGTGTAATACAGGCAGACCGTATCCTTATAGAGTACCTGGCTAACACGCCTCCCGTCTCTGAAGCTTTTTTATACGTCTGTTTGGTCTCCAGCAAGTTTTATAAAGCACATATATGTGTAATACAGGCAGACCGTATCCTTATAGAGTCAGCTGGCTAACTCGCCTCCCCTCTCTGAAGCTTGTTTATATGTCTGTTTGGTCTCCAGAAAGTTTTATAAAGCACATATATGTGCCAAAGAGACAGACCGTATCCTTACTGAGTCATCTGGCTAACTCGCCTCCCATCTCTGAAGCTTGTTTATACGTCTGTTTAATCTCCAGTATGTTTGATTAAGCACATATATGTGTAAAACAGGCAGACCGTATCCTTATAGAGTCACCTGGCTAATTCGCCTCCCGTCTATGAAGCTTGTTTATACGTCTGTTTGGTCTCAAGCAAGTTTGATGAAGCACATATATGTGCAAAACAGGCAGACCGTATCCTTATAGAGTCACCTGAATAACTCGTCTCCCGTCTCTGAAGCTTGTTTTTACGTCTGTTTGGTCTCCAGCAAGTTTTATAAAGCACTTATATGTGCAAAACAGGCAGACCATATCCTTATAGAGTCACATGGCTAACTCCCCTCTCTGAAGCTTGTTTATACATCTGTTTGGTCTCCAGCAAGTTTTATAAAGCACATATATGTGCAAATAGGCAGACTGGATACTTACAGGGTTACCTGGCTAACTCCCCTCTCGTCTCTGAAGCTTGCTAACACGTCTGTTTGGTCTCCAGCAAGATTTATAAAGCACATTTATGTGCAAATAGGCAGACTGGATACTTACAGAGTTACCTGGCTAACTCCCCTCTCGTCTCTGAAGCTTGCTAACACGTCTGTTTGGTCTCCAGCAAGTTTTATAAAGCACATATATGTGCAAACAGGCAGACCGTATACTTATAGAGTCATCTGGCTAACTCGCCTCCCGTCTCTGAAGCTTGTTTATACATCTGTTTGGTCTCCAGCAAGTTTTATAAAGCATATATATGTACAAACAGGCTGACCGTATACTTATAGAGTCACCTGGCTAACTCGCCTCCCGTCTCTGAAGCTTGTTTATACGTCTGTTTGGTCTCCAGCAAGTTTTATAAAGCACATATATGTGCAAACAGGCAGACCGTATACTTATAGAGTCATCTGGCTAACTCGCCTCCCGTCTCTGAAGCTTGCTAACACGTCTATTTGGTCTCCAGCAAGTTTTATAAAGCACATATATGTGCAAAACAGGCAGATCGGATCCTTATAGAGTCAGCTGGCTAATTCGCCTCCCGTCTCTGAAGCATTTTTATACGTCTGTTTGGTCTCCAGCAAGTTTTATAAAGCACATATATGTGCAAAACAGACAGATTGTATCCATATATTGTCAGCTGGCTAACTCGCCTCCCATCTCTGAAGCTTTTTTATACGTCTGTTTGGTCTCCAGCAAGTTTTATAAAGCACTTATATGTGCAAAACAGGCAGACCATATCCTTATAGAGTCACATGGCTAACTCCCCTCTCTGAAGCTTGTTTATACATCTGTTTGGTCTCCAGCAAGTTTTATAAAGCACATATATGTGCAAATAGGCAGACTGGATACTTACAGGGTTACCTGGCTAACTCCCCTCTCGTCTCTGAAGCTTGCTAACACGTCTGTTTGGTCTCCAGCAAGTTTTATAAAGCACATATATGTGCAAACAGGCAGACCGTATACTTATAGAGTCATCTGGCTAACTCGCCTCCCGTCTCTGAAGCTTGTTTATACGTCTGTTTGGTCTCCAGCAAGTTTTATAAAGCATATATATGTACAAACAGGCTGACCGTATACTTATAGAGTCACCTGGCTAACTCGCCTCCCGTCTCTGAAGCTTGTTTATACGTCTGTTTGGTCTCCAGCAAGTTTTATAAAGCACATATATGTGCAAACAGGCAGACCGTATACTTATAGAGTCACCTGGCTAACTCGCCTCCCGTCTCTGAAGCTTGTTTATACGTCTGTTTGGTCTCCAGCAAGTTTTATAAAGCACATATATGTGCAAACAGGCAGACCGTATACTTATAGAGTCACCTGGCTAACTCGCCTCCCGTCTCTGAAGCTTGTTTATACGTCTGTTTGGTCTCCAGCAAGTTTTATAAAGCACATATATGTGCAAAACAGACAGACCGTATCCATATAGAGTCACCTGGCTAACTCGCCTCCCGTCTCTGAAGCTTGTTTATACGTCTGTTTGGTCTCCAGCAAGTTTTATAAAGCACATATATGTGCAAAACAGGCAGACCATATCCTTATAGCGTCACATGGCTAACTCCCCTCTCTGAAGCTTGTTTATACGTCTGTTTGGTCTCCAGCAAGTTTTATAAAGCACATATATGTGCAAATAGGCAGACTGGATACTTACAGAGTTACCTGGCTAACTCCCCTTTAGTCTCTGAAGCTTGCTAACACGTCTGTTTGGTCTCCAGCAAGTTTTATAAAGCACATATATGTGCAAAACAGGCAGATCGGATCCTTATAGAGTTGTCTGGCTAACTCGCCTCCCGTCTCTGAAGCTTGTTTATATGTCTGTTTGGTCTCCAGCAAGTTTTATAAAGCACATATATGTGCAAACAGGCAAACCGGATCCTTATAGAGTCACCTGGCTAACTCGCCTCCCGTCTCTGAAGCTTGTTTATACGTCTGTTTGGTCTCCAGCAAGTTTTATAAAGCATATATATGTACAAACAGGCTGACCGTATACTTATAGAGTCACCTGGCTAACTCGCCTCCCGTCTCTGAAGCTTGTTTATACGTCTGTTTGGTCTCCAGCAAGTTTTATAAAGCACATATATGTGCAAACAGGCAGACCGTATACTTATAGAGTCATCTGGCTAACTCGCCTCCCGTCTCTGAAGCTTGTTTATACGTCTGTTTGGTCTCCAGCAAGTTTTATAAAGCATATATATGTACAAACAGGCTGACCGTATACTTATAGAGTCACCTGGCTAACTCGCCTCCCGTCTCTGAAGCTTGTTTATACGTCTGTTTGGTCTCCAGCAAGTTTTATAAAGCACTTATATGTGCAAAACAGGCAGACCATATCCTTATAGAGTCACATGGCTAACTCCCCTCTCAGAAGCTTGTTTATACATCTGTTTGGTCTCCAGCAAGTTTTATAAAGCACATATATGTGCAAATAGGCAGACTGGATACTTACAGAGTTACCTGGCTAACTCCCCTCTCGTCTCTGAAGCTTGCTAACACGTCTGTTTGGTCTCCAGCAAGTTTTATAAAGCACATATATGTGCAAACAGGCAGACCGTATACTTATAGAGTCATCTGGCTAACTCGCCTCCCGTCTCTGAAGCTTGTTTATACATCTGTTTGGTCTCCAGCAAGTTTTATAAAGCATATATATGTACAAACAGGCTGACCGTATACTTATAGAGTCACCTGGCTAACTCGCCTCCCGTCTCTGAAGCTTGTTTATACGTCTGTTTGGTCTCCAGCAAGTTTTATAAAGCACATATATGTGCAAACAGGCAGACCGTATACTTATAGAGTCATCTGGCTAACTCGCCTCCCGTCTCTGAAGCTTGCTAACACGTCTATTTGGTCTCCAGCAAGTTTTATAAAGCACATATATGTGCAAAACAGGCAGAACGGATCCTTATAGAGTCAGCTGGCTAACTCGCCTCCCGTCTCTGAAGCTTTTTTATACGTCTGTTTGGTCTCCAGCAAGTTTTATAAAGCACATATATGTGCAAACAGGCAGACCGTATACTTATAGAGTCACCTGGCTAACTCGCCTCCCGTCTCTGAAGCTTGCTAACACGTCTATTTGGTCTCCAGCAAGTTTTATAAAGCACATATATGTGCAAAACAGGCAGATCGGATCCTTATAGAGTCAGCTGGCTAACTCGCCTCCCGTCTCTGAAGCTTTTTTATACGTCTGTTTGGTCTCCAGCAAGTTTTATAAAGCACATATATGTGCAAAACAGGCAGACCGTATTCTTATAGAGTCACATGGCTAACTCGTCTCCCGTCTCTGAAGCTTGTTTATACGTCTGTTTGGTCTCCAGCAAGTTTTATAAAGTACATATATGTGCAAAACAGACGGACCGTATCCATATAGAGTCACCTGGCTAACTCGCCTCCTGTCTCTGATGCTTATTTATATGTTTGTTTGGTCTCCAGCAAGTTTTATAAAGCACATATATGTGCAAACAGGCAGACTGTATACTTATAGAGTCACCTGGCTAACTCGCCTCCCGTCTCTGAAGCTTGTTTATACGTCTGTTTGGTCTCCAGCAAGTTTTATAAAGCACATATATGTGCAAACAGGCAGACCGTATACTTATAGAGTCACCTGGCTAACTCGCCTCCCGTCTCTGAAGCTTGTTTATACGTATGTTTGGTCTCCAGCAAGTTTGATGAAGCACATATATGTGTAATACAGGCAGACCGTATCCTTATAGAGTACCTGGCTAACACGCCTCCCGTCTCTGAAGCTTTTTTATACGTCTGTTTGGTCTCCAGCAAGTTTTATAAAGCACATATATGTGTAATACAGGCAGACCGTATCCTTATAGAGTCAGCTGGCTAACTCGCCTCCCCTCTCTGAAGCTTGTTTATATGTCTGTTTGGTCTCCAGAAAGTTTTATAAAGCACATATATGTGCCAAAGAGACAGACCGTATCCTTACTGAGTCATCTGGCTAACTCGCCTCCCATCTCTGAAGCTTGTTTATACGTCTGTTTAATCTCCAGTATGTTTGATTAAGCACATATATGTGTAAAACAGGCAGACCGTATCCTTATAGAGTCACCTGGCTAATTCGCCTCCCGTCTATGAAGCTTGTTTATACGTCTGTTTGGTCTCAAGCAAGTTTGATGAAGCACATATATGTGCAAAACAGGCAGACCGTATCCTTATAGAGTCACCTGAATAACTCGTCTCCCGTCTCTGAAGCTTGTTTTTACGTCTGTTTGGTCTCCAGCAAGTTTTATAAAGCACTTATATGTGCAAAACAGGCAGACCATATCCTTATAGAGTCACATGGCTAACTCCCCTCTCTGAAGCTTGTTTATACATCTGTTTGGTCTCCAGCAAGTTTTATAAAGCACATATATGTGCAAATAGGCAGACTGGATACTTACAGGGTTACCTGGCTAACTCCCCTCTCGTCTCTGAAGCTTGCTAACACGTCTGTTTGGTCTCCAGCAAGATTTATAAAGCACATTTATGTGCAAATAGGCAGACTGGATACTTACAGAGTTACCTGGCTAACTCCCCTCTCGTCTCTGAAGCTTGCTAACACGTCTGTTTGGTCTCCAGCAAGTTTTATAAAGCACATATATGTGCAAACAGGCAGACCGTATACTTATAGAGTCATCTGGCTAACTCGCCTCCCGTCTCTGAAGCTTGTTTATACATCTGTTTGGTCTCCAGCAAGTTTTATAAAGCATATATATGTACAAACAGGCTGACCGTATACTTATAGAGTCACCTGGCTAACTCGCCTCCCGTCTCTGAAGCTTGTTTATACGTCTGTTTGGTCTCCAGCAAGTTTTATAAAGCACATATATGTGCAAACAGGCAGACCGTATACTTATAGAGTCATCTGGCTAACTCGCCTCCCGTCTCTGAAGCTTGCTAACACGTCTATTTGGTCTCCAGCAAGTTTTATAAAGCACATATATGTGCAAAACAGGCAGATCGGATCCTTATAGAGTCAGCTGGCTAATTCGCCTCCCGTCTCTGAAGCATTTTTATACGTCTGTTTGGTCTCCAGCAAGTTTTATAAAGCACATATATGTGCAAAACAGACAGATCGTATCCATATATTGTCAGCTGGCTAACTCGCCTCCCATCTCTGAAGCTTTTTTATACGTCTGTTTGGTCTCCAGCAAGTTTTATAAAGCACTTATATGTGCAAAACAGGCAGACCATATCCTTATAGAGTCACATGGCTAACTCCCCTCTCTGAAGCTTGTTTATACATCTGTTTGGTCTCCAGCAAGTTTTATAAAGCACATATATGTGCAAATAGGCAGACTGGATACTTACAGGGTTACCTGGCTAACTCCCCTCTCGTCTCTGAAGCTTGCTAACACGTCTGTTTGGTCTCCAGCAAGTTTTATAAAGCACATATATGTGCAAACAGGCAGACCGTATACTTATAGAGTCATCTGGCTAACTCGCCTCCCGTCTCTGAAGCTTGTTTATACATCTGTTTGGTCTCCAGCAAGTTTTATAAAGCACATATATGTGCAAACAGGCAGACCGTATACTTATAGAGTCACCTGGCTAACTCGCCTCCCGTCTCTGAAGCTTGTTTATACGTCTGTTTGGTCTCCAGCAAGTTTTATAAAGCACATACATGTGCAAACAGGCAGACCGTATACTTATAGAGTCACCTGGCTAACTCGCCTCCCGTCTCTGAAGCTTGTTTATACGTCTGTTTGGTCTCCAGCAAGTTTTATAAAGCACATATATGTGCAAAACAGACAGACCGTATCCATATAGAGTCACCTGGCTAACTCGCCTCCCGTCTCTGAAGCTTGTTTATACGTCTGTTTGGTCTCCAGCAAGTTTTATAAAGCACATATATGTGCAAAACAGGCAGACCATATCCTTATAGCGTCACATGGCTAACTCCCCTCTCTGAAGCTTGTTTATACGTCTGTTTGGTCTCCAGCAAGTTTTATAAAGCACATATATGTGCAAATAGGCAGACTGGATACTTACAGAGTTACCTGGCTAACTCCCCTTTAGTCTCTGAAGCTTGCTAACACGTCTGTTTGGTCTCCAGCAAGTTTTATAAAGCACATATATGTGCAAAACAGGCAGATCGGATCCTTATAGAGTCGTCTGGCTAACTCGCCTCCCGTCTCTGAAGCTTGTTTATATGTCTGTTTGGTCTCCAGCAAGTTTTATAAAGCACATATATGTGCAAACAGGCAAACCGGATCCTTATAGAGTCACCTGGCTAACTCGCCTCCCGTCTCTGAAGCTTGTTTATACGTCTGTTTGGTCTCCAGCAAGTTTTATAAAGCATATATATGTACAAACAGGCTGACCGTATACTTATAGAGTCACCTGGCTAACTCGCCTCCCGTCTCTGAAGCTTGTTTATACGTCTGTTTGGTCTCCAGCAAGTTTTATAAAGCACATATATGTGCAAACAGGCAGACCGTATACTTATAGAGTCATCTGGCTAACTCGCCTCCCGTCTCTGAAGCTTGTTTATACGTCTGTTTGGTCTCCAGCAAGTTTTATAAAGCATATATATGTACAAACAGGCTGACCGTATACTTATAGAGTCACCTGGCTAACTCGCCTCCCGTCTCTGAAGCTTGTTTATACGTCTGTTTGGTCTCCAGCAAGTTTTATAAAGCACTTATATGTGCAAAACAGGCAGACCATATCCTTATAGAGTCACATGGCTAACTCCCCTCTCAGAAGCTTGTTTATACATCTGTTTGGTCTCCAGCAAGTTTTATAAAGCACATATATGTGCAAATAGGCAGACTGGATACTTACAGAGTTACCTGGCTAACTCCCCTCTCGTCTCTGAAGCTTGCTAACACGTCTGTTTGGTCTCCAGCAAGTTTTATAAAGCACATATATGTGCAAACAGGCAGACCGTATACTTATAGAGTCATCTGGCTAACTCGCCTCCCGTCTCTGAAGCTTGTTTATACGTCTGTTTGGTCTCCAGCAAGTTTTATAAAGCACATATATGTGCAAACAGGCAGACCGTATACTTATAGAGTCATCTGGCTAACTCGCCTCCCGTCTCTGAAGCTTGCTAACACGTCTATTTGGTCTCCAGCAAGTTTTATAAAGCACATATATGTGCAAAACAGGCAGATCGGATCCTTATAGAGTCAGCTGGCTAACTCGCCTCCCGTCTCTGAAGCTTTTTTATACGTCTGTTTGGTCTCCAGCAAGTTTTATAAAGCACATATATGTGCAAACAGGCAGACCGTATACTTATAGAGTCATCTGGCTAACTCGCCTCCCGTCTCTGAAGCTTGCTAACACGTCTATTTGGTCTCCAGCAAGTTTTATAAAGCACATATATGTGCAAAACAGGCAGATCGGATCCTTATAGAGTCAGCTGGCTAACTCGCCTCCCGTCTCTGAAGCTTTTTTATACGTCTGTTTGGTCTCCAGCAAGTTTTATAAAGCACATATATGTGCAAAACAGGCAGACCGTATTCTTATAGAGTCACATGGCTAACTCGTCTCCCGTCTCTGAAGCTTGTTTATACGTCTGTTTGGTCTCCAGCAAGTTTTATAAAGTACATATATGTGCAAAACAGACGGACCGTATCCATATAGAGTCACCTGGCTAACTCGCCTCCTGTCTCTGATGCTTATTTATATGTTTGTTTGGTCTCCAGCAAGTTTTATAAAGCACATATATGTGCAAACAGGCAGACTGTATACTTATAGAGTCACCTGGCTAACTCGCCTCCCGTCTCTGAAGCTTGTTTATACGTCTGTTTGGTCTCCAGCAAGTTTTATAAAGCACATATATGTGCAAACAGGCAGACCGTATACTTATAGAGTCACCTGGCTAACTCGCCTCCCGTCTCTGAAGCTTGTTTATACGTATGTTTGGTCTCCAGCAAGTTTGATGAAGCACATATATGTGTAATACAGGCAGACCGTATCCTTATAGAGTACCTGGCTAACACGCCTCCCGTCTCTGAAGCTTTTTTATACGTCTGTTTGGTCTCCAGCAAGTTTTATAAAGCACATATATGTGTAATACAGGCAGACCGTATCCTTATAGAGTCAGCTGGCTAACTCGCCTCCCCTCTCTGAAGCTTGTTTATATGTCTGTTTGGTCTCCAGAAAGTTTTATAAAGCACATATATGTGCCAAAGAGACAGACCGTATCCTTACTGAGTCATCTGGCTAACTCGCCTCCCATCTCTGAAGCTTGTTTATACGTCTGTTTAATCTCCAGTATGTTTGATTAAGCACATATATGTGTAAAACAGGCAGACCGTATCCTTATAGAGTCACCTGGCTAATTCGCCTCCCGTCTATGAAGCTTGTTTATACGTCTGTTTGGTCTCAAGCAAGTTTGATGAAGCACATATATGTGCAAAACAGGCAGACCGTATCCTTATAGAGTCACCTGAATAACTCGTCTCCCGTCTCTGAAGCTTGTTTTTACGTCTGTTTGGTCTCCAGCAAGTTTTATAAAGCACTTATATGTGCAAAACAGGCAGACCATATCCTTATAGAGTCACATGGCTAACTCCCCTCTCTGAAGCTTGTTTATACATCTGTTTGGTCTCCAGCAAGTTTTATAAAGCACATATATGTGCAAATAGGCAGACTGGATACTTACAGGGTTACCTGGCTAACTCCCCTCTCGTCTCTGAAGCTTGCTAACACGTCTGTTTGGTCTCCAGCAAGTTTTATAAAGCACATTTATGTGCAAATAGGCAGACTGGATACTTACAGAGTTACCTGGCTAACTCCCCTCTCGTCTCTGAAGCTTGCTAACACATCTGTTTGGTCTCCAGCAAGTTTTATAAAGCACATATATATGCAAACAGGCAGACCGTATACTTATAGAGTCATCTGGCTAACTCGCCTCCCGTCTCTGAAGCTTGCTAACACGTCTATTTGGTCTCCAGCAAGTTTTATAAAGCACATATATGTGCAAAACAGGCAGATCGGATCCTTATAGAGTCAGCTGGCTAACTCGCCTCCCGTCTCTGAAGCTTTTTTATACGTCTGTTTGGTCTCCAGCAAGTTTTATAAAGCACATATATGTGCAAAACAGACAGATCGTATCCATATATTGTCAGCTGGCTAACTCGCCTCCCATCTCTGAAGCTTTTTTATACGTCTGTTTGGTCTCCAGCAAGTTTTATAAAGCACTTATATGTGCAAAACAGGCAGACCATATCCTTATAGAGTCACATGGCTAACTCCCCTCTCTGAAGCTTGTTTATACATCTGTTTGGTCTCCAGCAAGTTTTATAAAGCACATATATGTGCAAATAGGCAGACTGGATACTTACAGGGTTACCTGGCTAACTCCCCTCTCGTCTCTGAAGCTTGCTAACACGTCTGTTTGGTCTCCAGCAAGTTTTATAAAGCACATATATGTGCAAACAGGCAGACCGTATACTTATAGAGTCATCTGGCTAACTCGCCTTCCGTCTCTGAAGCTTGTTTATACGTCTGTTTGGTCTCCAGCAAGTTTTATAAAGCATATATATGTACAAACAGGCTGACCGTATACTTATAGAGTCACCTGGCTAACTCGCCTCCCGTCTCTGAAGCTTGTTTATACGTCTGTTTGGTCTCCAGCAAGTTTTATAAAGCACATATATGTGCAAACAGGCAGACCGTATACTTATAGAGTCATCTGGCTAACTCGCCTCCCGTCTCTGAAGCTTGCTAACACGTCTATTTGGTCTCCAGCAAGTTTTATAAAGCACATATATGTGCAAAACAGGCAGATCGGATCCTTATAGAGTCAGCTGGCTAACTCGCCTCCCGTCTCTGAAGCTTTTTTATAAGTCTGTTTGGTCTCCATCAAGTTTTATAAAGCACATATATGTGCAAAACAGACAGATCGTATCCATATATAGTCAGCTGGCTAACTCGCCTCCCGTCTCTGAAGCTTTTTTATACGTCTGTTTGGTCTCCAGCAAGTTTTATAAAGCACTTATATGTGCAAAACAGGCAGACCATATCCTTATAGAGTCACATGGCTAACTCCCCTCTCTGAAGCTTGTTTATACATCTGTTTGGTCTCCAGCAAGTTTTATAAAGCACATATATGTGCAAATAGGCAGACTGGATACTTACAGAGTTACCTGGCTAACTCCCCTCTCGTCTCTGAAGCTTGCTAACACGTCTGTTTGGTCTCCAGCAAGTTTTATAAAGCACATATATGTGCAAAACAGACAGATCGTATCCATATATTGTCAGCTGGCTAACTCGCCTCCCATCTCTGAAGCTTTTTTATACGTCTGTTTGGTCTCCAGCAAGTTTTATAAAGCACTTATATGTGCAAAACAGGCAGACCATATCCTTATAGAGTCACATGGCTAACTCCCCTCTCTGAAGCTTGTTTATACATCTGTTTGGTCTCCAGCAAGTTTTATAAAGCACATATATGTGCAAATAGGCAGACTGGATACTTACAGGGTTACCTGGCTAACTCCCCTCTCGTCTCTGAAGCTTGCTAACACGTCTGTTTGGTCTCCAGCAAGTTTTATAAAGCACATATATGTGCAAACAGGCAGACCGTATACTTATAGAGTCATCTGGCTAACTCGCCTCCCGTCTCTGAAGCTTGTTTATACGTCTGTTTGGTCTCCAGCAAGTTTTATAAAGCATATATATGTACAAACAGGCTGACCGTATACTTATAGAGTCACCTGGCTAACTCGCCTCCCGTCTCTGAAGCTTGTTTATACGTCTGTTTGGTCTCCAGCAAGTTTTATAAAGCACATATATGTGCAAACAGGCAGACCGTATACTTATAGAGTCACCTGGCTAACTCGCCTCCCGTCTCTGAAGCTTGTTTATACGTCTGTTTGGTCTCCAGCAAGTTTTATAAAGCACATACATGTGCAAACAGGCAGACCGTATACTTATAGAGTCACCTGGCTAACTCGCCTCCCGTCTCTGAAGCTTGTTTATACGTCTGTTTGGTCTCCAGCAAGTTTTATAAAGCACATATATGTGCAAAACAGACAGACCGTATCCATATAGAGTCACCTGGCTAACTCGCCTCCCGTCTCTGAAGCTTGTTTATACGTCTGTTTGGTCTCCAGCAAGTTTTATAAAGCACATATATGTGCAAAACAGGCAGACCATATCCTTATAGCGTCACATGGCTAACTCCCCTCTCTGAAGCTTGTTTATACGTCTGTTTGGTCTCCAGCAAGTTTTATAAAGCACATATATGTGCAAATAGGCAGACTGGATACTTACAGAGTTACCTGGCTAACTCCCCTTTAGTCTCTGAAGCTTGCTAACACGTCTGTTTGGTCTCCAGCAAGTTTTATAAAGCACATATATGTGCAAAACAGGCAGATCGGATCCTTATAGAGTCGTCTGGCTAACTCGCCTCCCGTCTCTGAAGCTTGTTTATATGTCTGTTTGGTCTCCAGCAAGTTTTATAAAGCACATATATGTGCAAACAGGCAAACCGGATCCTTATAGAGTCACCTGGCTAACTCGCCTCCCGTCTCTGAAGCTTGTTTATACGTCTGTTTGGTCTCCAGCAAGTTTTATAAAGCATATATATGTACAAACAGGCTGACCGTATACTTATAGAGTCACCTGGCTAACTCGCCTCCCGTCTCTGAAGCTTGTTTATACGTCTGTTTGGTCTCCAGCAAGTTTTATAAAGCACATATATGTGCAAACAGGCAGACCGTATACTTATAGAGTCATCTGGCTAACTCGCCTCCCGTCTCTGAAGCTTGTTTATACGTCTGTTTGGTCTCCAGCAAGTTTTATAAAGCATATATATGTACAAACAGGCTGACCGTATACTTATAGAGTCACCTGGCTAACTCGCCTCCCGTCTCTGAAGCTTGTTTATACGTCTGTTTGGTCTCCAGCAAGTTTTATAAAGCACTTATATGTGCAAAACAGGCAGACCATATCCTTATAGAGTCACATGGCTAACTCCCCTCTCAGAAGCTTGTTTATACATCTGTTTGGTCTCCAGCAAGTTTTATAAAGCACATATATGTGCAAATAGGCAGACTGGATACTTACAGAGTTACCTGGCTAACTCCCCTCTTGTCTCTGAAGCTTGCTAACACGTCTGTTTGGTCTCCAGCAAGTTTTATAAAGCACATATATGTGCAAACAGGCAGACCGTATACTTATAGAGTCATCTGGCTAACTCGCCTCCCGTCTCTGAAGCTTGTTTATACATCTGTTTGGTCTCCAGCAAGTTTTATAAAGCATATATATGTACAAACAGGCTGACCGTATACTTATAGAGTCACCTGGCTAACTCGCCTCCCGTCTCTGAAGCTTGTTTATACGTCTGTTTGGTCTCCAGCAAGTTTTATAAAGCACATATATGTGCAAACAGGCAGACCGTATACTTATAGAGTCATCTGGCTAACTCGCCTCCCGTCTCTGAAGCTTGCTAACACGTCTGTTTGGTCTCCAGCAAGTTTTATAAAGCACATATATGTGCAAAACAGGCAGATCGGATCCTTATAGAGTCAGCTGGCTAACTCGCCTCCCGTCTCTGAAGCTTGTTTATACGTCTGTTTGGTCTCCAGCAAGTTTTATAAAGCATATATATGTACAAACAGGCTGACCGTATACTTATAGAGTCACCTGGCTAACTCGCCTCCCGTCTCTGAAGCTTGCTAACACGTCTATTTGGTCTCCAGCAAGTTTTATAAAGCACATATATGTGCAAAACAGGCAGATCGGATCCTTATAGAGTCATCTGGCTAACTCGCCTCCCGTCTCTGAAGCTTGTTTATACGTCTGTTTGGTCTCCAGCAAGTTTTATAAAGCACATATATGTGCAAAACAGGCAGACCGTATTCTTATAGAGTCACATGGCTAACTCGTCTCCCGTCTCTGAAGCTTGTTTATACGTCTGTTTGGTCTCCAGCAAGTTTTATAAAGTACATATATGTGCAAAACAGACGGACCGTATCCATATAGAGTCACCTGGCTAACTCGCCTCCTGTCTCTGATGCTTATTTATATGTTTGTTTGGTCTCCAGCAAGTTTTATAAAGCACATATATGTGCAAACAGGCAGACTGTATACTTATAGAGTCACCTGGCTAACTCGCCTCCCGTCTCTGAAGCTTGTTTATACGTCTGTTTGGTCTCCAGCAAGTTTTATAAAGCACATATATGTGCAAACAGGCAGACCGTATACTTATAGAGTCACCTGGCTAACTCGCCTCCCGTCTCTGAAGCTTGTTTATACGTCTGTTTGGTCTCCAGCAAGTTTGATGAAGCACATATATGTGTAATACAGGCAGACCGTATCCTTATAGAGTACCTGGCTAACACGCCTCCCGTCTCTGAAGCTTTTTTATACGTCTGTTTGGTCTCCAGCAAGTTTTATAAAGCACATATATGTGTAATACAGGCAGACCGTATCCTTATAGAGTCAGCTGGCTAACTCGCCTCCCCTCTCTGAAGCTTGTTTATATGTCTGTTTGGTCTCCAGAAAGTTTTATAAAGCACATATATGTGCCAAAGAGACAGACCGTATCCTTACTGAGTCATCTGGCTAACTCGCCTCCCATCTCTGAAGCTTGTTTATACGTCTGTTTAATCTCCAGTATGTTTGATTAAGCACATATATGTGTAAAACAGGCAGACCGTATCCTTATAGAGTCACCTGGCTAATTCGCCTCCCGTCTATGAAGCTTGTTTATACGTCTGTTTGGTCTCAAGCAAGTTTGATGAAGCACATATATGTGCAAAACAGGCAGACCGTATCCTTATAGAGTCACCTGAATAACTCGTCTCCCGTCTCTGAAGCTTGTTTTTACGTCTGTTTGGTCTCCAGCAAGTTTTATAAAGCACTTATATGTGCAAAACAGGCAGACCATATCCTTATAGAGTCACATGGCTAACTCCCCTCTCTGAAGCTTGTTTATACATCTGTTTGGTCTCCAGCAAGTTTTATAAAGCACATATATGTGCAAATAGGCAGACTGGATACTTACAGGGTTACCTGGCTAACTCCCCTCTCGTCTCTGAAGCTTGCTAACACGTCTGTTTGGTCTCCAGCAAGTTTTATAAAGCACATTTATGTGCAAATAGGCAGACTGGATACTTACAGAGTTACCTGGCTAACTCCCCTCTCGTCTCTGAAGCTTGCTAACACATCTGTTTGGTCTCCAGCAAGTTTTATAAAGCACATATATGTGCAAACAGGCAGACCGTATACTTATAGAGTCATCTGGCTAACTCGCCTCCCGTCTCTGAAGCTTTTTTATACATCTGTTTGGTCTCCAGCAAGTTTTAGAAAGCACATATATGTGCAAAACAGGCAGATCGGATCCTTATAGAGTCAGCTGGCTAACTCGCCTCCCGTCTCTGAAGCTTTTTTATACGTCTGTTTGGTCTCCAGCAAGTTTTATAAAGCACATATATGTGCAAAACAGACAGATCGTATCCATATATTGTCAGCTGGCTAACTCGCCTCCCATCTCTGAAGCTTTTTTATACGTCTGTTTGGTCTCCAGCAAGTTTTATAAAGCACTTATATGTGCAAAACAGGCAGACCATATCCTTATAGAGTCACATGGCTAACTCCCCTCTCTGAAGCTTGTTTATACATCTGTTTGGTCTCCAGCAAGTTTTATAAAGCACATATATGTGCAAATAGGCAGACTGGATACTTACAGGGTTACCTGGCTAACTCCCCTCTCGTCTCTGAAGCTTGCTAACACGTCTGTTTGGTCTCCAGCAAGTTTTATAAAGCACATATATGTGCAAACAGGCAGACCGTATACTTATAGAGTCATCTGGCTAACTCGCCTTCCGTCTCTGAAGCTTGTTTATACGTCTGTTTGGTCTCCAGCAAGTTTTATAAAGCATATATATGTACAAACAGGCTGACCGTATACTTATAGAGTCACCTGGCTAACTCGCCTCCCGTCTCTGAAGCTTGTTTATACGTCTGTTTGGTCTCCAGCAAGTTTTATAAAGCACATATATGTGCAAAACAGGCAGATCGGATCCTTATAGAGTCAGCTGGCTAACTCGCCTCCCGTCTCTGAAGCTTTTTTATACGTCTGTTTGGTCTCCAGCAAGTTTTATAAAGCACATATATGTGCAAAACAGACAGATCGTATCCATATATTGTCAGCTGGCTAACTCGCCTCCCATCTCTGAAGCTTTTTTATACGTCTGTTTGGTCTCCAGCAAGTTTTATAAAGCACTTATATGTGCAAAACAGGCAGACCATATCCTTATAGAGTCACATGGCTAACTCCCCTCTCTGAAGCTTGTTTATACATCTGTTTGGTCTCCAGCAAGTTTTATAAAGCACATATATGTGCAAATAGGCAGACTGGATACTTACAGGGTTACCTGGCTAACTCCCCTCTCGTCTCTGAAGCTTGCTAACACGTCTGTTTGGTCTCCAGCAAGTTTTATAAAGCACATATATGTGCAAACAGGCAGACCGTATACTTATAGAGTCATCTGGCTAACTCGCCTTCCGTCTCTGAAGCTTGTTTATACGTCTGTTTGGTCTCCAGCAAGTTTTATAAAGCATATATATGTACAAACAGGCTGACCGTATACTTATAGAGTCACCTGGCTAACTCGCCTCCCGTCTCTGAAGCTTGTTTATACGTCTGTTTGGTCTCCAGCAAGTTTTATAAAGCACATATATGTGCAAACAGGCAGACCGTATACTTATAGAGTCATCTGGCTAACTCGCCTCCCGTCTCTGAAGCTTGCTAACACGTCTATTTGGTCTCCAGCAAGTTTTAGAAAGCACATATATGTGCAAAACAGGCAGATCGGATCCTTATAGAGTCAGCTGGCTAACTCGCCTCCCGTCTCTGAAGCTTTTTTATAAGTCTGTTTGGTCTCCATCAAGTTTTATAAAGCACATATATGTGCAAAACAGACAGATCGTATCCATATATAGTCAGCTGGCTAACTCGCCTCCCGTCTCTGAAGCTTTTTTATACGTCTGTTTGGTCTCCAGCAAGTTTTATAAAGCACTTATATGTGCAAAACAGGCAGACCATATCCTTATAGAGTCACATGGCTAACTCCCCTCTCTGAAGCTTGTTTATACATCTGTTTGGTCTCCAGCAAGTTTTATAAAGCACATATATGTGCAAATAGGCAGACTGGATACTTACAGAGTTACCTGGCTAACTCCCCTCTCGTCTCTGAAGCTTGCTAACACGTCTGTTTGGTCTCCAGCAAGTTTTATAAAGCACATATATGTGCAAACAGGCAGACCGTATTCTTATAGAGTCACATGGCTAACTCGTCTCCCGTCTCTGAAGCTTGTTTATACGTCTGTTTGGTCTCCAGCAAGTTTTATAAAGCACATATATGTGCAAACAGGCAGACCGTATATTTATAGAGTCACCTGGCTAACTCGCCTCCCGTCTCTGAAGCTTGTTTATACGTCTGTTTGGTCTCCAGCAAGTTTTATAAAGCACATATATGTGCAAACAGGCAGACCGTATACTTATAGAGTCATCTGGCTAACTCGCCTACCGTCTCTGAAGCTTGCTAATACGTCTATTTGGTCTCCAGCAAGTTTTATAAAGCACATATATGTGCAAAACAGGCAGATCGGATCCTTATAGAGTCAGCTGGCTAACTCGCCTCCCGTCTCTGAAGCTTTTTTATACGTCTGTTTGGTCTCCAGCAAGTTTTATAAAGCACTTATATGTGCAAAACAGGCAGACCATATCCTTATAGAGTCACATGGCTAACTCCCCTCTCTGAAGCTTGTTTATACATCTGTTTGGTCTCCAGCAAGTTTTATAAAACACATATATGTGCAAATAGGCAGACTGGATACTTACAGAGTTACCTGGCTAACTCCCCTCTCGTCTCTGAAGCTTGCTAACACGTCTGTTTGGTCTCCAGCAAGTTTTATAAAGCACATATATGTGCAAACAGGCAGACCGTATTCTTATAGAGTCACATGGCTAACTCGTCTCCCGTCTCTGAAGCTTGTTTATACGTCTGTTTGGTCTCCAGCAAGTTTTATAAAGTACATATATGTGCAAAACAGACGGACCGTATCCATATAGAGTCACCTGGCTAACTCGCCTCCTGTCTCTGATGCTTATTTATATGTTTGTTTGGTCTCCAGCAAGTTTTATAAAGCACATATATGTGCAAACAGGCAGACCGTATACTTATAGAGTCACCTGGCTAACTCGCCTCCCGTCTCTGAAGCTTGTTTATACGTCTGTTTGGTCTCCAGCAAGTTTTATAAAGCACATATATGTGCAAACAGGCAGACCGTATACTTATAGAGTCACCTGGCTAACTCGCCTCCCGTCTCTGAAGCTTGTTTATACGTCTGTTTGGTCTCCAGCAAGTTTGATGAAGCACA
The DNA here is from genome assembly GCF_027579735.1 of Bombina bombina. NCBI lineage: Eukaryota > Metazoa > Chordata > Amphibia > Anura > Bombinatoridae > Bombina > Bombina bombina. The sequence continues at coordinate 353,595,914 of NC_069506.1, read as the reverse complement.
TATATGTGTAATACAGGCAGACCATATCCTTATAGAGTCACCTGGCTAACACGCCTCCCGTCTCTGAAGCTTTTTTATACGTCTGTTTGGTCTCCAGCAAGTTTTATAAAGCACATATATGTGTAATACAGGCAGACCGTATCCTTATAGAGTCAGCTGGCTAACTCGCCTCCCCTCTCTGAAGCTTGTTTATATGTCTGTTTGGTCTCCAGAAAGTTTTATAAAGCACATATATGTGCCAAAGAGACAGACCGTATCCTTACTGATTCATCTGGCTAACTCGCCTCCCATCTCTGAAGCTTGTTTATACGTCTGTTTAATCTCCAGTATGTTTGATTAAGCACATATATGTGCAAAACAGGCAGACCGTATCCTTATAGAGTCACCTGGCTAATTCGCCTCCCGTCTATGAAGCTTGTTTATACGTCTGTTTGGTCTCAAGCAAGTTTGATGAAGCACATATATGTGCAAAACAGGCAGACCGTATCCTTATAGAGTCACCTGAATAACTCGTCTCCCGTCTCTGAAGCTTGTTTTTACGTCTGTTTGGTCTCCAGCAAGTTTTATAAAGCACTTATATGTGCATACAGGCAGACCGTATCCTTATAGCATCACCTGAATAACTCGCCTCCTGTCTCTGATGCTTATTTATATGTTTGTTTGGTCTCCAGCAAGTTTTATAAAGCATATATATGTGCAAACAGGCAGACCGTATTCTTATAGAGTCACATGGCTAACTCCCCTCTCTGAAGCTTGTTTATACGTCTGTTTGGTCTCCAGCAAGTTTTATAAAGCATATATATGTGCAAACAGGCAGACCGTATTCTTATAGAGTCACATGGCTAACTCCCCTCTCTGAAGCTTGTTTATACGTCTGTTTGGTCTCCAGCAAGTCTGATGAAGCACATAAATGTGCAAACAGGCAGACCGTATCTTTATAGAGTCACCTGGCCAACTCGCCTCCCGTCTCTGAAGCTTGTTTATACGTCTAAATGAGTGGATACCAAAGCTCCAAAAGGCTGGGTCTGAATAAATTGGAACTCCTACTATGTATAAAATACAATTATAATTTATTTATACAAATAGACAAACATGGATCCATGTGATATACAAACACAAACCATAAAATTGTTAAAAAACAGTACAATGTATTACAAGTTTAAATACAGTTAAAAAACCGTTTTAAAAACAATGGATGTCCTTTGGCAAATGACCGGTTAAGTAAGCGTGTGAGAAACTCCAATAGTATCGTGACTGCTACTGGATGTAGTGGTGCAATTAGGTGCTTGATAACAAATGTTTCCAATAAGGTATCATAGGCGTTGGAAATACTACAATTGGGTGGTGACTGTGTCTGAGTGTAGTATTGCAACTATGTGTTTAACAATTTTGAATCTTAATAACTAACACATATAAATTAATAAAAAAAATATTAATAAAAAAGTGCCTAACAATCCATAAACATGATTCCCTTGTGTGACGGTTTATAAAGTGAAAAATACAAATTTGAAATTAGTAACAGTTCATTCAAAATAAAGACTCCGGTGAGTATGATTCAGTAACAGTTCAATCCAAATAAAGACTCCGGTGAGTACGATTCAGTAACAGTTCAATCCAAATAAAGACTCCGGTGAGTACGATTCAGTAACAGTTCATTCAAAATAAAGACTCCGGTGAGTATGATTCAGTAACAGTTCATTCAAAATAAAGACTCCGGTGAGTACGATTCAGTAACAGTTCATTCAAAATAAAGACTCCGGTGAGTACGATTCAGTAACAGTTCATTCAAAATAAAGACTCCGGTGAGTACGATTCAGTAACAGTTCATTCAAAATAAAGACTCCGGTGAGTACGATTCAGTAACAGTTCATTCAAAATAAAGACTCCGGTGAGTACGATTCATAACAGTTCATTCAAAATAAAGACTCCGGTGAGTACGATTCAGTAACAGTTAATTCAAAATAAAGACTCCGGTGAGTACGATTCAGTAACAGTTCATTCAAAATAAAGACTCCGGTGAGTACGATTCAGTAACAGTTCAATCCAAATAAAAAACTCAAGTGAATGGTGATGGTGTAAAAAACAATTGATAATTGCAAGTCCAAACTCCAAAGTGGTGATCCAAATAAACCATCAGAGAGTTAATCAATAAAAAAACAAAAATACTGAATCGGTGACCATTGTGTTAAAAAATGACAAACAGTGGGATCAAAATTGCAGGAAGTCAAGATCGTTACACACAATAATTCCTCGGGCGTACTCTTCTCAAACACCAGACAATCCCAGGTTAATCCTATTGTAATACAGAAACATACAATAGTGCCGAGGGTTTTAAAATGGACAAAAAATAGGAATTAGGCTTACCAGTCGACGCGTTTCGGTCTGTTCTAGACCTTTATCAAGACTTTATAAAGCTTGTTTATACGTCTGAAGCTGAAGCTTGTTTATACGTCTGTTTGGTCTCCAGCAAGTTTGATGAAGCACATATATGTGCAAAAGTGGCAGACCGTATCCTTACAGCATCCCCTGGCTAACTCGCCTCCCATCTCTGATGCTTGTTTATTCGTCTGTTTGGTCTCCAGCATGTTTGATTAAGCACATCTATGTGTAATACAGGCAGACCGTATCCTTATAGAGTCACCTGGATAACTCGCCTCCCATCTCTGAAACTAGTTTATACGTCTGTTTGGTCTCCAGCAAGTTTTATAGAGCACATATATTTGCAAGCAGGCAGATTGGATCCTTATAGAGTCACCTGGCTAACTTGCCTCCCATCTCTGAAGCTTGTTTATACGTCTGTTTGGTCTCCAGCATGTTTGATGAAGCACATATATGTGCAAATAGGCAGACTGGATACTTACAGAGTTACCTGGCTAACTCGCCTCCCGTCTCTGAAGCTTGTTTATACGTCTGTTTGGTCTCCAGCAAGTTTTATAAAGCACATATATGTGCACAACAGACAGACCGTATCTTTATAGAGTCACATGGCTAACTCGCCTCCCATCTCTGAAACTTGTCTATATGTCTGTTTGGTCTCCAGCAAGTTTGATGAAGCACATATATGTGCAAACAGGCAGACCGTGTCCTTACTGAGTCATCTGGCTAACTCGCCTCCCATCTCTAAAGCTTGTTTATACGTCTGTTTAATCTCCAGCATGTTTGATTAATCACATATATGTGCAAAACAGGCAGACCGTATTCTTATAGAGTCAGCTGGCTAACTCGCCTCCCGTCTATGAAGCTTGTTTATACATCTGTTTGGTCTCAAGCAAGTTTGATGAAGCACATATATGTGAAAACAGGCAGACCGTATCCTTATAGAGTCACCTGAATAACTCGCCTCCCGTCTCTGAAGCTTGTTTATATGTCTGTTTGGTCTCCAACATGTTTAATGAAGCACATATATGTGAAAACAGGCAGACCGTATCCTTATAGAGTCACCTGAATAACTCGCCTCCCGCCTCTGAAGCCTGTTTATACGTCTGTTTAGTCTCCAGCAAGTTTAATGAAGCACATATATGTGCCAAAGTGGCAGACTGGATCCTTAAAGAGTAACCTGGCTAACTCGCCTCCCATTTCTGAAACGTATTTATACGTCTGTTTGGTCTCCATCAAGTTTGATGAAGCACATATATGTGCAAACAGGCAGACGTATCCTTATAGAGTCACCTGAATAACTCACTCACCATCTCTGAAGCTTGTTTATACGTCTGTTTAGTCTCCAGCAAGTTTAATGAAGCACATATATGTGCCAAAGAGACAGACCATATCCTTATAGAGTCACATGGCTAACTTGCCTACCGTCTCTGAAACTTATTTATACATCTGTTTGGTCTCCAGCAAGTTTGATGAAGCACATATATGTGCAAACAGGCAGACTGTATCCTTACTGAGTCATCTGGCTAACTCGCCTCCCATCTCTGAAGCTTGTTTATACGTATGTTTAATCTCCAGTATGTTTGATTAAGCACATATATGTGCATAACAGGCAGACCGTATCCTTAAAGAGTCACCTTGCTAACTCACCTCCCGTCTATGAAGCTTGTTTATACGTCTGTTTGGTCTCAAGCAAGTTTGATGAAGCACATATATGTGCAAAACAGGCAGACCGTATTCTTATAGAGTCACCTGGCTAACTCGCCTCCCGTCTATGAAGCTTGTTTATATGTCTGTTTGGTCTCAAGCAAGTTTGATAAAGCACATATATGTGAAAACAGGCAGACCGTATCCTTATAGAGTCACCTGAATAACTCGCCTCCCGTCTCTGAAGCCTGTTTATACGTCTGTTTAGTCTCCAGCAAGTTTAATGAAGCACATATATGTGCCAAAGTGGCAGACCGGATCCTTAAAGAGTCACCTGGCTAACTCGCCTCCCATCTCTGAAACTTATTTATACGTCTGGTCTCCATCAAGTTTGATAAAGCACATATATGTGCAAACAGGCAGACCGTATCCTTATAGAGTCACCTGAACAACTCGCTCACCATCTCTGAAGCTTGTTTATACGTCTGTTTAGTCTCCAGCAAGTTTAATGAAGCACATATATGTGCCAAAGAGACAGACCATATCCTTATAGAGTCACATGGCTAACTCGCCTACCGTCTCTGAAACTGGTTTATACGTCTATTTGGTCTCCAGGATGTTTGATGAAGCACATATATGTGCAAAACAGACAGACCGTATCCTTATAGAGTCACATGGCTAGCTCGCCTCACATCTCTGAAACTTATTTATACGTCTGTTTGGTCTCCAGCAAGTTTGATAAAGCACATATATGTGCAAACAGGCAGACCGTATCCTTACTGAGTCATCTGGCTAACTCGCCTCCCATCTCTGAAGCTTGTTTATACGTCTGTTTAATCTCCAGTATGTTTGATTAAGCACATATATGTGCAAAACAGTCAGACCGTATCCTTATAGAGTCACCTGGCTAACTCGCCTCCCGTCTATGAAGCTTGTTTATACGTCTGTTTGGTCTCAAGCAAGTTTGATGAAGCACATATATGTGCAAAACAGGCAGACCGTATCCTTATAGAGTCACCTGAATAACTCGTCTCCCGTCTCTGAAGCTTGTTTATACGTCTGTTTGGTCTCCAGCAAGTTTTATAAAGCACTTATATGTGCATACAGGCAGACCGTATCCTTATAGCATCACCTGAATAACTCGCCTCACGTCTCTGAAGCTTGTTTATACGTCTGTTTGGTCTCCAGCAAGTTTTATAAAGCACATATATGTGCAAACAGGCAGACCGTATACTTATAGAGTCACCTGGCTAACTCGCCTCCCATCTCTGAAGCTTGTTTATACGTCTGTTTGGTCTCCAGCATGTTTGATGAAGCACATATATGTGTAATACAGGCAGAGCGTATCCTTATAGAGTCACATGGCTAACTCGCCTCCCATCTCTGAAACTTATTTATACGTCTGTTTGGTCTCCAGCAAGTTTGATGAAGCACATATATGTGCAAACAGGCAGACCGTATCCATATAGAGTCACCTGGCTAACTCGCCTCCCATCTCTGAAGCTTGTTTATACGTCTGTTTGGTCTCCAGCATGTTTGATGAAGCACATATATGTGTAATACAGGCAGAGCGTATCCTTATAGAGTCACATGGCTAACTCGCCTCCCATCTCTGAAACTTATTTATACGTCTGTTTGGTCTCCAGCAAGTTTGATGAAGCACATATATGTGCAAACAGGCAGACCGTATCCTTATAGAGTCACCTGGCTAACTCGCCTCCCATCTCTGAAGCTTGTTTATACGTCTGTTTGGTCTCCAGCATGTTTGATGAAGCACATATATGTGTAATACAGGCAGAGCGTATCCTTATAGAGTCACATGGCTAACTCGCCTCCCATCTCTGAAACTTATTTATACGTCTGTTTGGTCTCAAGCAAGTTTGATGAAGCACATATATGTGCAAACAGGCAGACCATGTCCTTACTGAGTCATCTGGCTAACTCGCCTCCCATCTCTGAAGCTTGTTTATACGTCTGTTTAATCTCCAGTATGTTTGATTAAGCACATATATGTGCAAAACAGTCAGACCGTATCCTTATAGAGTCACCTGGCTAACTCGCCTCCCGTCTATGAAGCTTGTTTATACGTCTGTTTGGTCTCAAGCAAGTTTGATGAAGCACATATATGTGCAAAACAGGCAGACCGTATCCTTATAGAGTCACCTGAATAACTCGTCTCCCGTCTCTGAAGCTTGTTTATACGTCTGTTTGGTCTCCAGCAAGTTTTATAAAGCACTTATATGTGCATACAGGCAGACCGTATCCTTATAGCATCACCTGAATAACTCGCCTCACGTCTCTGAAGCTTGTTTATACGTCTGTTTGGTCTCCAGCAAGTTTTATAAAGCACATATATGTGCAAAACAGGCAGACCGTATCCTTATAGAGTCACCTGGCTAACTCGCCTCCTATCTCTGAAGCTTGTTTATACGTCTGTTTGGTCTCAAGCAAGTTTGATGAAGCACATATATGTGCAAACAGGCAGACCATGTCCTTACTGAGTCATCTGGCTAACTCGCCTCCCATCTCTGAAGCTTCTTTATACATCTGTTTAATCTCCAGTATGTTTGATTAAGCACATATATGTGCAAAACAGGCAGACCGTATTCTTATAGAGTCACCTGGCTCCTCCCGTCTATGAAGCTTGTTTATATGTCTGTTTGGTCTCAAGCAAGTTTGATGAAGCATATATACGTGCAAACAGGAAGACCGGATCCTTATAGAGTCACCTGAATAACTCGCCTCCCGTCTCTGAAGCTTCTTTACACATCTGTTTGGTCTCAAGCAAGTTTGATGAAGCACATATATGTGTAATACAGGCAGACCGGATCCTTAAAGAGTCACCTGGCTAACTCGCCTCCCATCTCTGAAACGTATTTATACGTCTGTTTGGTCTCCAGCAAGTTTGATGAAGCACATATATGTGCAAACAGGCAGACTGTATCCTTACTGAGGCATCTGGCTAACTCACCTCCCATCTCTGAAGCTTGTTTAAATTATACGTCTGTTTAATCTCCAGCATGTTTGATTAAGCACATATATGTGCAAAACAGGCAGACCGTATCCTTATAGAGTCACCTGGCTAACTCGCCTCCCGTCTATGAAGCTTGTTTATACATCTGTTTGGTCTCCAGCATGTTTGATTAAGCACATATATGTGCAAAACAGGCAGACCGTATCCTTATAGAGTCACCTGAATAACTCGCCTCCCGTCTCTGAAGCTTGTTTATATGTCTGTTTGGTCTCCAGCAAGTTTAATGAAGCACATAAATGTGCCAAAGAGACAGACCGTATCCTTACAGAGTCACATGGCTAACTCGCATATTGTCTCTGAAGCTTTTTTATACGTCTGTTTGGTCTCCAGCAAGTTTTTTAAAGCACATATATGTGCAAACAGGCAGACCGGATCCTTATAGAGTCACCTGGCTAACTCACCTCCTGTCTCTGAAGCTTGTTTATACGTCTGTTTGGTCTCCAGCAAGTTTTATAAAGCACATATATGTGTAAACAGGCAGACCATATGCTTATAGAGTCACCTGGCTAACTCGCCTCCCGTCTCTGAATCTCGTTTATACGTCTGTTTGGTCTCCAGCAAGTTTAATGAAGCACATATATGTGCAAAACAGGCAGATCGGATCCTTATAGAGTCATCTGGCTAACTCGCCTCCCGTCTCTGAAACTAGTTTATACGTCTGTTTGGTCTCCAGCAAGTTTAATGAAGCACTTATATGTGCCAAAGAGACTGACCGTATCCTTACAGAGTCACATGGCTAACTCGGCTACCATCTCTGAAGCTTGTTTATACGTCTGTTTGGTCTCCAGCAAGTTTTATTATGCACTTATATGTGCAAAACAGGCAGACCATATCCTTATAGAGTCACATGGCTAACTCGCCTACCGTCTCTGAAGCTTGCTAACACGTCTGTTTGGTCTCCAGCAAGTTTTATAAAGCACATATATGTGCAAAACAGGCAGATCGGATCCTTATAGAGTCAGCTGGCTAACTCGCCTCCCGTCTCTGAAGCTTGTTTATATGTCTGTTTTGTCTCCAGCAAGTTTTATAAAGCACATATATGTGCAAACAGGCAGACCGTATACTTATAGAGTCACCTGGCTAACTCGCCTCCCGTTTCTGAAGCTTGTTTATACGTCTGTTTGGTCTCCAGCATGTTTGATGAAGCACATATATGTGTAATACAGGCAGACCGTATCCTTATAGAGTCACATGGCTAACTCGCCTCCCATCTCTGAAACTTATTTATACGTCTGTTTGGTCTCCAGCAAGTTTGATGAAGCACATATATGTGCAAACAGGCATACCGTATCCTTATAGAGTCACCTGAATAACTCGCCTCCCGCCTCTGAAGCTTGTTTACACGTCTGTTTGGTCTCAAGCAAGTTTGATGAAGCACATATATGTGCAAACAGGCAGACCGTGTCCTTACTGAGTCATCTGGCTAACTCGCCTCCCATCTCTGAAGCTTCTTTATACGTCTGTTTAATCTCCAGTATGTTTGATTAAGCACATATATGTGCAAAACAGGCAGACCGTATTCTTATAGAGTCACCTGGCTCCTCCCGTCTATGAAGCTTGTTTATATGTCTGTTTGGTCTCAAGCAAGTTTGATGAAGCATATATACGTGCAAACAGGAAGACCGGATCCTTATAGAGTCACCTGAATAACTCGCCTCCCATCTCTGAAGCTTGTTTACACATCTGTTTGGTTTCAAGCAAGTTTGATGAAGCACATATATGTGTAATACAGGCAGACCGGATCCTTAAAGAGTCACCTGGCTAACTCGCCTCCCATCTCTGAAACGTATTTATACGTCTGTTTGGTCTCCAGCAAGTTTGATGAAGCACATATATGTGCAAACAGGCAGACCGTATCCTTACTGAGGCATCTGGCTAACTCACCTCCCATCTCTGAAGCTTGTTTAAATTATACGTCTGTTTAATCTCCAGCATGTTTGATTAAGCACATATATGTGCAAAACAGGCAGACCGTATCCTTATAGAGTCACCTGGCTAACTCGCCTCCCGTCTATGAAGCTTGTTTATACGTCTGTTTGGTCTCCAGCATGTTTGATTAAGCACATATATGTGCAAAACAGGCAGACCGTATCCTTATAGAGTCACCTGAATAACTCGCCTCCCGTCTCTGAAGCTTGTTTATATGTCTGTTTGGTCTCCAGCAAGTTTAATGAAGCACATAAATGTGCCAAAGAGACAGACCGTATCCTTACAGAGTCACATGGCTAACTCGCCTACCGTCTCTGAATCTTGTTTATACGTCTGTTTGGTCTCCAGCAAGTTTAATGAAGCACATATATGTGCCAAAGAGACTGACCGTATCCTTACAGAGTCACATGGCTAACTCGCATATTGTCTCTGAAGCTTTTTTATACGTCTGTTTGGTCTCCAGCAAGTTTTTTAAAGCACATATATGTGCAAACAGGCAGAGCGGATCCTTATAGATTTACCTGGCTAACTCGCCTCCTGTCTCTGAAGCTTGTTTATACGTCTGTTTGGTCTCCAGCAAGTTTTATAAAGCACATATATGTGTAAACAGGCAGACCATATACTTATAGAGTCACCTGGCTAACTCGCCTCCCTTCTCTGAATCTCGTTTATACGTCTGTTTGGTCTCCAGCAAGTTTAATGAAGCACATATATGTGCAAAACAGGCAGATCGGATCCTTATAGAGTCATCTGGCTAACTCGCCTCCCGTCTCTGAAACTAGTTTATACGTCTGTTTGGTCTCCAGCAAGTTTTATAAAGCACTTATATGTGCAAAACAGGCAGACCATATCCTTATAGAGTCACATGGCTAACTCGCCTACCGTCTCTGAAGCTTGTTTATACGTCTGTTTGGTCTCCAGCAAGTTTGATGAAGCACATATATATGCAAACAGGCAGACCGTATCCTTATAGAGTCACCTGGCTAACTCGCCTCCTGTCTCTGAAGCTTGTTTATACGTCTGTTTGATCTCCAGCAAGTTTGGGTCAAATCCAATGTTGATAAAAATATATTAGTTTAAAGGGACACTAAACCCAATTTTTTTCTTTAATGATTCAGATACAGCAGCAATTTAAAGCAACTTTCTAATTTACTCCTATTATCTATTTTTACTCTTTCTCTTGCTATCTTTATTTAAAATGCAGGAATGTAAAGCTTAGGATCCGGACCATTTTGGTTCACGCTTGCAAGCGCTATCCAGGGTGCTGAACCTAAAATGGGCCGGCTCCTTTACATTCCTGCTTTCTATATAAAGATTGCAAGAAAACAAAGAAAAATTGATGACAGGAGTAAATTAGAACATGAATCATTAATAAAAAAACGGGTTCAGTGTCCCTTTAATATTGAATATATAAGTGTAATGGTTTAGTTTCTATATAGTACTTCAGTTTCTATAAAGTAATGGGTGCTGCCATGTTGGAACCTAGATTTTTCCCTTATCTATCTCTTCTGCTGATGATAATTAGGGATACATATAAAAAGGCAATACAATAGTGTGCAAACAAGGATGTGTGATATAGATATCTGCATTGTGTATTTTGGGTGCACTTTCACTAGATTAAATCTGGCTTCAATAAGAGACAATTTCAGCATGTGGACGCCTTCTTCCTGATTCGAATGCACATAATGTGAAAAACCCTACTGTCACCGGGCCTTTTGAAGGGGGGTATGGGCTAGCCTCCTGCCCACTGACTATGGACCCTGGAGCTGGAAGGAATTTTGCTGTGTCTCTTCCAGACCACATCTGGATGCCCCTCTCCCTATCCATAAAACTTGCCCAGACTTTCAGACACCAAATCTGCATTGCCCATTTCAACTCCCCTTTAAGACTCAGAGACGTATTGCAAGAGTTTACAATCAGCACAGACATTCCAATGCTGCGACATCCTGCTTTTATATCTCTGTATGTCTAATCTAGCTTTGAAGTGTGTGGGCAGCGGTTGGGGATTGTATGTCCTATTGTTTACATTCCTATTGTTTAATCTGCTGCTCTAGCTAATGTTTATTCAGGGCGGGGGATTGTAAGTGTATAAAATGTGTGTGTCCCTTTCAATAAAAAGTCATTCTGTTTTTACTCTAAATCGGTCTTGTCTGATTCTTGGGGTAATTTTCTGAAGCATTGGTGGTTCCAGCTGTTAAGGAAGCTGAACAGGCAGACATACCTAGAGAGGGTACCAAAAGGTCCGTCACTTTTCCTGGCAGCGGTGGTATCTGCTTACTCCATACGGAGCAGTTGAAACCACCACAGGGACCAAGTTTGTTGTTGACACAGGAGAAGCAGTGCAGAGGCCTTCAGCCATGGAAGCTGTGTTCCATCAGAGAATGCAAGAGGCACTGGCCCAGATGGATGATCCAGGTTCTGCACAGGGCGAGCTGGAATGGAGGGACTTTTTCCGTCAGCAACTCTGTTGGGAGGCACATCAACAGGACCAGGACTGTTATGGAAAGCTCTTCCCCACTGATGAGGAAAGGTACTGGTTCCAGCTGAACTCACAAGAGCATTTCCTGGGAGAGCAACGCAGGGAGGAATGGCTATCTGAAATAGAGGGACTGGTCCAGACAGAGATGAAGGTAGAGGAAAGGTACCGGGCACTGCGGTGGTATGTGGCCCAGGTGTGTCCAGATTTGGAGACAGATGATCTTACAAAGGGCTTTTGGCTTTGGCAGCCCTGGATTACTATTTTCAATGCTGGCCCAAAATCCAGACTTGGGGAGTGAGGTGGAGTGGAGACCGGAGTACATTAGTGAGTACCGAGAGAGACTGCTGAATCTCTCGGGGGCACCCTGGCTGCAAGACGATCTGGATTTTATAAGTGTCCTGAAATGGGAGCTAGAAAAGGCATATAAAAGGCTGTTAGATCTCGTTCGGCAGCATGCCTTGGAGTCTGCAGAGGAGTGGAAACCGGGAATGAGCTACCAAGAGCTGCTAGACCACGATCAGCAGCCTGGCCCCGAACTTATGGTCTTGGACAAAGGAGCCACACCAGCAGAAGTGCTGGCAACAGGGCAGAGTGCCAATGGCCTCTGCCCAGCACCTGTGATATCTCTGGAGTCTCAGAGAGAGGAGTTAGCTGAGCTCTCTCCCCAGCGCCAGAGCCAGTTCCAGGGAGAGGAGGCACCTGAACTGTCTACACAGTGGCAGAGCAAGTTCAAGGGAGAGGAGGTAGTCAACCTCTCTCCCCAGCAACAGAGCAAGTTTCAGGGAGAGGAGGTAGCCAACCTCACTCCACAGCGGCAGAGCCAGTTCCAGGGAGAGGAGGTAGCCAACCTCTCTCCTCAGCGGCAAAGCCATTTCCAGGGAGAGGAGGTGGCCAACCTCTCTTCCCAGCAGCAGAGCCAGTTCCAGGGAGAGGAGGTAGCCAACCTCTCTCCCCAGAACCAGAACCCATTTTAGGGAGAGGAGATAGCCGATCTCTCTCCCCAGCGGCAGTGTGGGTACACGGGAGTGGAGGAAGCCGTTCTCGCTCCTCAGTGGCGGTGTGAGGACCCAGGGATGAAAGCAGCCACCTATGATCCCCAGCAAGAGGAGGGGGAACCGGGAGATGCAGGGGTTGGCTCATCATCCCTGCAAGGATACAAGGACCCCGGGGGCAGAGGAAGCCATCCTCCCTCCCCAGCAACAGCCCAGGAGCCTTGGAGACACTATTGACCATGTATCTTCCCAGCTTTTGGATGAGCCTCCAGAAGCCTTGGTTATCAGCCCAACCCCCCAGCAGCGTTACAATCATCCGGGAGACTGGGCAGTCGACTCAGCTCCCCAGTGGTGGGGACCCATTCCCCAATGGAAATGTATTGTGGTTTTTTTCTGCCCGACTAACACAGCTCCAAACCAGTGAATGGTATGGGACCTGGTTCATCTCCTTTTGAGGGGGAAGGAATGTGACAAACCCTACTGTCACTGGGGATTTTGTAGGGGGCTGTGGGCTAGACTCCTGCCCACTTACTATGGACCCTGGAACTGGAAGGGATTTTGCTGTGTCTCTTCCAGACCACATCTGGATGCCCCTCTCTCTGTCCATAAAATTTGCCCAGACTTTCAGGCACCAAATCTGCATTGCCCGTTTCAACCCCCCTTCAAGACTCAGATACTTATTGCAAGAGTTTACAATCAGCACAGACATTGCAATGCTGGGACCGCCTGCTGTTATATCTCTGTATGTCTAATCTAGCTTTGAAGTGTGTGGGCAGCGGTGGGGGATTGTATGTCCTATTGTTTACATTCCTGTTGTTTAATCTTCTGCTCTAGATAATGTTTATTAAGGGCACGGGATTGTAAGTATATAAAATGTGTGTGTCCCTTTCAATAAAGAGTCATTCTGTTTCTGTCTAAAATTATCCTCAGCAGAAGAAATAGATAACGGGAAAACCTTAGTTCCAATATGGCGGTGTCCACTACTTTACTGAAACTCAGTGGAATTTAGAAAACCAACACATTTCAAAGTTACTTGCATTATGTAACCAGATATAATGCAAGTATATTGTAAAGTTTATTTTTAAGCATTTAAACAACATTTAAGCATAATTAAACTTTTTTTTTATTAAAGGGACACTGATTTTTTCTTTTGTGATTCAGAAAGAGCATGCAATTTTAAGCAACTTACTAATTTACTCCTATTATCAAATTGTCTTCATTCTCTTAGTATCTTTAATTGAAAAGCAAGAATGTAAGTTTAGATGTCGGACCATTTTTGGTGAACAACCTGGGTTGTTCTTGCTGATTGGACAGCACCAACAAACAAGTGCTGTCCAGGGTCTGACCCAAAAATTGACTGGCTCCTTAGCTTAGATGCCTTCTTTTTTAAATAAATCAAAGCTCACTTATTGTAAAATGACAGAAATGCGCTCACACTTTAAAACCTCAATCTAATATGAGGTAAGAAATATGCAATACAAAATCCAAACTGGACTGCAAAGATATTTTCCAATGCAAAAGTTTTCTGAAGTATTAGTTAAAATAAAGGCTAAAAAAAGTATAAAAGTGTAAAGTAAACATAAAAATGCAACCACCGGTTTCTAAAAACATGAAACAGCCCATTGGTTATATTCCTTACATGTTTCGACGTTTTAGGATAACTCATTCATAAGAGGATAGTGGCTGTACTGTTTACCCGTTGAAAGATTTACAGTGGAAAAAGTAGGCTTTATTTTTAGGGGGCGTGTGAAGTTTTTCGTCACATGTTGCGTGTAGCCAATAGAGAACCATTGAAAGCATTGGTTCCCACTGGTTCTTATAACGTTTCATCTTCTAGTAATAAAATGATAACAATGAAAAGCTAAGAATTAATGTTAAGCTGTCTGTCAACTAAGGGAATTTAGATGTAACTTTAATACACTCGGACCCATCTAACTAGTTTTAGTTCTCACTTTCAACAACTAGTTAGATGGGTCAGAGTGTATTAACGTTACATCTAAATTCCCTTAGTTGGCAGACAGGTTAACGTTATTACTTAGCTTTTCATTGTTATCATTTGATCACTAGAAGATTAAACGTTATAAGAACCAAAATTGGTTCCCACGGCAACCAATGCTTTCAGAGGTTCTCTATTGGCTACACGCAACATGTGGCGAAAAACGTCACACGCCCCCTAAAAATAACGCCCACTTTTTCCACTTTATAGTATCCCACAAAAGTCAGTAAACACCTCACATTTGTGCAAATATTTTATTATATCTTTTCATGTAACAACACTGAAGAAATGACATTTTGCTACAATGTAAAGTAGTGAGTGTACAGCCTGCATAACAGTGTAAATATTTTATTATATCTTTTCATGTGACAACACTGAAGAAATGACACTTTGTTACAATGTAAAGTAGTGAGTGTACAGCCTGTATAACAGTGTAAATATTGTATTATATCTTTTCATGTGACAACACTGAAGAAATGACATTTTGCTACAATGTAAAGTAGTGAGTGTACAGCCTGCATAACAGTGTAAATATTTTATTATATCTTTTCATGTGACAACACTGAAGAAATGGCACTTTGCTACAATGTAAAGTAGTGAGTGTACATCCTGTATAACAGTGTAAATATTTTATTATATCTTTTCATGTGACAACACTGAAGAAATGACATTTTGCTACAATGTAAAGTAGTGAGTGTACAGCCTGCATAACAGTGTACATTTGCTGTCCCCTCAATATAACTCAAAACACAGCCATTAATGTCTAAACTGTTGGCAACAAAAGTGAGTACACCCCTAAGTGTAAATGTCCAAATTGGGCCCAATTAGCCATTTTCTCTCCCTGGTGTCATGTGACTCGTTAGTGTTACAAGGTCTCAGGTGTGAATGGGGAGCAGGTGTGTTAAATTTGCTGTTATTGCTCTCACACTCTCATACTGGTCACTGGAAGTTTAACATGGCACCTCATGACAAATAATATATGATAGTGATTGCCTATTCAGTGGGCAGAACTATGCTCACCTTAAAAAACTTATCCCAACGGTTTTGTGTACAATTAGATCAACAAAATAGGTGGCGCAAGTTAATGCTGTTCTGACTAATAGTGGTGTAAATGTGTATCAGGTTACCTGTGTGTCTGATAATATTCTCACCATACATAGGCTGTGTGTAAAATTAAAAGATAAATGCTGTCTCTCCAGGACAATAAAGCTTCCAGATTCAAATTCTATAATACAAATATATATATATTTATTAAATAAAAGTTTCTAATATATGAGATCAAAAAAATGACAATTTATTCACATGTAGTGATCAGTTGACAATTTTTAAAACATTGGATAAAATATGGTAATACAATATTAAAAACACCGGTGTTTTTTCATACACAAAAAACTATAAAAACTCAAATTGAGATAATATAAGCAAGCAGGTATACTCAGAAGATAAAACCAAAACTAAAACAGAGAGGACTCATATACCTCTAAGCGTATGACTAGCAAAAAACATATGTAAATGCATAGATGAATATATGAACCATGTGTCTGGTATCCATTAAATCAGTGTGTACATATGTAATTCACAGATATTTAAGGGTTAAGCAAATCTTATACAGTTCCTTATTGCTTAATGTTCTGGCAAACATGTGGTGACTATCCTTCCGTCAAAAAATATATTGAAGCAAATGTATATTGAAACGAGTGTGGCAAAATGTAGCCAATAATATGTAGCTGGTGTGTTAGTTCTTAGATTTCAGCGTCTCTGTTATTTAACCAGAGGTGGGTTACATACGGTTTCTTGCTGGATGTGGGGATTCCTTCCTTCAAACAGTGCACTGTTGACGTCTTCCTTCTGCTGTGCAGAAAAAGCCGGTGGAGTACTAAGTCCCTTAGCCTCCGTTTACCAGCGGTGTTGGTAGTTGTTCCCTTGAATCTGTTGTTTACCCAGTAGCGGGCCTTGATGTTAATTTCGTGAGCTCCGGTCACAACTTACTTTTGTCTTTGTGAGTGTATAACCCAGACTCGGTCTTTATTTTCACCGGTCTCCTCGCTGTTATCACAGCTGACAAAGTTCTCCTCTGGAGCTGAGTTGTTTTGGCTCACTTCTTAATTTCAAGTGATCAGGTTTCTACGCGTTTCGGCGTTCTGCCTTTCTCAAGATACCTGATTGAACCACCTGTTGCCTTTTTATCTGAAACTCCCATGTTCCATCTCTTCGGCTTAACCCTTAGTGTTTCTGTTTCTTGTGAATTCATTTAGAGTTTTTTTGTGATCTTAGTTCTTCCGCTATCCTTTGTGAAAGGTTTTCTTAAAACAATTATATTTCTTATTCAAATCCTCAGATTCATTTTCGCCATATGAAACATCACATAAACAGAAATACTTTGTTCATATACTTCAAGTTTATACTTACAGATACTCTACATTCTTTTTTATGCCTAGTTCAACTTTATATATGGAAACTTGCTATAGAGATATGTAATTAAAATGTTATAATAATATATATATATATTCCGAGAAAGTTATACAATTAATTTATAAAGTTGGTGTGAATATGTAAATGTTTAGTTAGTTAATCTCTGGGATTCTAAATCTGATATATATTATATATGCAGTATACTTATACACTTCTGTAATATTTGACATACATGTGTGGTGGGGTATTGCACTATCTCATACATAAGTGTTATTTATCCAGGGTTGCAGAGAAAATACTAGAAGTGCTTATAATAAACACATCTTAAATGGTTAAGAGATCTTTGTATGTAGAAACATTTATAGGAAATGTATATTATTTTATTAACATCCATGGTAACCTATATTAAATGGCGCTTGTTTTTATATTACTGCCACTTCTACTAGTATATTCTTTCCCTTGATATTAATTTTATTATGTGTTTGTAACTTGCTTATGTAGGGTTGTATTAATGTTATTATGTGTTTGTAACTTGCTTATGTAGGGTTGTATTAATTTATTATGTGTTTGTAACTTGCTTATGTAGGGTTGTATTAATGTTATTATGTGTTTGTAACTTGCTTATGTAGGGTTGTATTAATTTTATTATGTGTTTGTAACTTGCTTATGTAGGGTTGTATTAATTTATTATGTGTTTGTAACTTGCTTATGTAGGGTTGTATTAATGTTATTATGTGTTTGTAACTTGCTTATGTAGGGTTGTATTAATTTATTATGTGTTTGTAACTTGCTTATGGAGGGTTGTATTAATTTTATTATGTGTTTGTAACTTGCTTATGGAGGGTTGTATTAATTTTATTATGTGTTTGTAACTTGCTTATGTAGGGTTGTATTAATGTTATTATGTGTTTGTAACTTGCTTATGTAGGGTTGTATTAATGTATTATGTGTTTGTAACTTGCTTATGTAGGGTTGTATTAATGTTATTATGTGTTTGTAACTTGCTTATGTAGGGTTGTATTAATGTTATTATGTGTTTGTAACTTGCTTATGTAGGGTTGTATTAATGTTATTATGTGTTTGTAACTTGCTTATGTAGGGTTGTATTAATGTTATTATGTGTTTGTAACTTGCTTATGTAGGGTTGTATTAATGTTATTATGTGTTTGTAACTTGCTTATGTAGGGTTGTATTAATTTATTATGTGTTTGTAACTTGCTTATGTAGGTTTGTATTAATTTTATTATGTGTTTGTAACTTGCTTATGTAGGGTTGTATTAATGTTATTATGTGTTTGTAACTTGCTTATGGAGGGTTGTATTAATTTATTATGTGTTTGTAACTTGCTTATGTAGGGTTGTATTAATTTATTATGTGTTTGTAACTTGCTTATGTAGGGTTGTATTAATGTTATTATGTGTTTGTAACTTGCTTATGGAGGGTTGTATTAATTTATTATGTGTTTGTAACTTGCTTATGTAGGGTTGTATTAATTTTATTATGTGTTTGTAACTTGCTTATGTAGGGTTGTATTAATTTATTATGTGTTTGTAACTTGCTTATGTAGGGTTGTATTAATTTTATTATGTGTTTGTAACTTGCTTATGTAGGGTTGTATTAATTTTATTATGTGTTTGTAACTTGCTTATGTAGGGTTGTATTAATGTTATTATGTGTTTGTAACTTGCTTATGTAGGGTTGTATTAATTTTATTATGTGTTTGTAACTTGCTTATGTAGGGTTGTATTAATTTATTATGTGTTTGTAACTTGCTTATGTAGGGTTGTATTAATGCTATTATGTGTTTGTAACTTGCTTATGTAGGGTTGTATTAATGTTATTATGTGTTTGTAACTTGCTTATGTAGGGTTGTATTAATTTTATTATGTGTTTGTAACTTGCTTATGTAGGGTTGTATTAATTTTATTATGTGTTTGTAACTTGCTTATGGAGGGTTGTATTAATTTTATTATGTGTTTGTAACTTGCTTATGTAGGGTTGTATTAATGTTATTATGTGTTTGTAACTTGCTTATGTAGGGTTGTATTAATTTTATTATGTGTTTGTAACTTGCTTATGTAGGGTTGTATTAATTTATTATGTGTTTGTAACTTGCTTATGTAGGGTTGTATTAATGTTATTATGTGTTTGTAACTTGCTTATGTAGGGTTGTATTAATTTTATTATGTGTTTGTAACTTGCTTATGTAGGGTTGTATTAATTTATTATGTGTTTGTAACTTGCTTATGTAGGGTTGTATTAATTTTATTATGTGTTTGTAACTTGCTTATGGAGGGTTGTATTAATTTTATTATGTGTTTGTAACTTGCTTATGTAGGGTTGTATTAATTTTATTATGTGTTTGTAACTTGCTTATGTAGGGTTGTATTAATGTTATTATGTGTTTGTAACTTGCTTATGTAGGGTTGTATTAATTTATTATGTGTTTGTAACTTGCTTATGTAGGGTTGTATTAATTTTATTATGTGTTTGTAACTTGCTTATGTAGGGTTGTATTAATTTATTATGTGTTTGTAACTTGCTTATGTAGGGTTGTATTAATGTTATTATGTGTTTGTAACTTGCTTATGTAGGGTTGTATTAATGTTATTATGTGTTTGTAACTTGCTTATGTAGGGTTGTATTAATGTTATTATGTGTTTGTAACTTGCTTATGTAGGGTTGTATTAATGTTATTATGTGTTTGTAACTTGCTTATGTAGGGTTGTATTAATGTTATTATGTGTTTGTAACTTGCTTATGTAGGGTTGTATTAATTTTATTATGTGTTTGTAACTTGCTTATGTAGGGTTGTATTAATTTATTATGTGTTTGTAACTTGCTTATGTAGGGTTGTATTAATTTTATTATGTGTTTGTAACTTGCTTATGTAGGGTTGTATTAATTTTATTATGTGTTTGTAACTTGCTTATGTAGGGTTGTATTAATTTTATTATGTGTTTGTAACTTGCTTATGTAGGGTTGTATTAATGTTATTATGTGTTTGTAACTTGCTTATGTAGGGTTGTATTAATTTTATTATGTGTTTGTAACTTGCTTATGGAGGGTTGTATTAATTTTATTATGTGTTTGTAACTTGCTTATGTAGGGTTGTATTAATGTTATTATGTGTTTGTAACTTGCTTATGTAGGGTTGTATTAGTGTTATTATGTGTTTGTAACTTGCTTATGTAGGGTTGTATTAATGTTATTATGTGTTTGTAACTTGCTTATGTAGGGTTGTATTAATTTTATTATGTGTTTGTAACTTGCTTATGTAGGGTTGTATTAATGTTATTATGTGTTTGTAACTTGCTTATGTAGGGTTGTATTAATTTATTATGTGTTTGTAACTTGCTTATGTAGGGTTGTATTAATGTTATTATGTGTTTGTAACTTGCTTATGTAGGGTTGTATTAATTTTATTATGTGTTTGTAACTTGCTTATGAAGGGTTGTATTAATGTTATTATGTGTTTGTAACTTGCTTATGTAGGGTTGTATTAATGTTATTATGTGTTTGTAACTTGCTTATGTAGGGTTGTATTAATGTTATTATGTGTTTGTAACTTGCTTATGTAGGGTTGTATTAATTTTATTATGTGTTTGTAACTTGCTTATGTAGGGTTGTATTAATTTTATTATGTGTTTGTAACTTGCTTATGTAGGGTTGTATTAATTTTATTATGTGTTTGTAACTTGCTTATGTAGGGTTGTATTAATTTTATTATGTGTTTGTAACTTGCTTATGTAGGGTTGTATTAATTTTATTATGTGTTTGTAACTTGCTTATGGAGGGTTGTATTAATTTATTATGTGTTTGTAACTTGCTTATGTAGGGTTGTATTAATGTTATTATGTGTTTGTAACTTGCTTATGTAGGGTTGTATTAATTTTATTATGTGTTTGTAACTTGCTTATGTAGGGTTGTATTAATTTTATTATGTGTTTGTAACTTGCTTATGTAGGGTTGTATTAATGTTATTATGTGTTTGTAACTTGCTTATGTAGGGTTGTATTAATGTTATTATGTGTTTGTAACTTGCTTATGTAGGGTTGTATTAATTTATTATGTGTTTGTAACTTGCTTATGTAGGGTTGTATTAATTTTATTATGTGTTTGTAACTTGCTTATGTAGGGTTGTATTAATTTTATTATGTGTTTGTAACTTGCTTATGTAGGGTTGTATTAATTTATTATGTGTTTGTAACTTGCTTATGTAGGGTTGTATTAATTTTATTATGTGTTTGTAACTTGCTTATGTAGGGTTGTATTAATTTTATTATGTGTTTGTAACTTGCTTATGTAGGGTTGTATTAATGTTATTATGTGTTTGTAACTTGCTTATGTAGGGTTGTATTAATTTATTATGTGTTTGTAACTTGCTTATGTAGGGTTGTATTAATTTATTATGTGTTTGTAACTTGCTTATGTAGGGTTGTATTAATTTTATTATGTGTTTGTAACTTGCTTATGTAGGGTTGTATTAATGTTATTATGTGTTTGTAACTTGCTTATGTAGGGTTGTATTAATTTTATTATGTGTTTGTAACTTGCTTATGTAGGGTTGTATTAATTTATTATGTGTTTGTAACTTGCTTATGTAGGGTTGTATTAATTTTATTATGTGTTTGTAACTTGCTTATGTAGGGTTGTATTAATTTATTATGTGTTTGTAACTTGCTTATGTAGGGTTGTATTAATTTTATTATGTGTTTGTAACTTGCTTATGTAGGGTTGTATTAATTTTATTATGTGTTTGTAACTTGCTTATGTAGGGTTGTATTAATTTATTATGTGTTTGTAACTTGCTTATGTAGGGTTGTATTAATGTTATTATGTGTTTGTAACTTGCTTATGTAGGGTTGTATTAATTTTATTATGTGTTTGTAACTTGCTTATGGAGGGTTGTATTAATTTTATTATGTGTTTGTAACTTGCTTATGTAGGGTTGTATTAATGTTATTATGTGTTTGTAACTTGCTTATGTAGGGTTGTATTAATTTTATTATGTGTTTGTAACTTGCTTATGTAGGGTTGTATTAATTTTATTATGTGTTTGTAACTTGCTTATGTAGGGTTGTATTAATTTTATTATGTGTTTGTAACTTGCTTATGTAGGGTTGTATTAATTTATTATGTGTTTGTAACTTGCTTATGTAGGGTTGTATTAATGTTATTATGTGTTTGTAACTTGCTTATGTAGGGTTGTATTAATTTTATTATGTGTTTGTAACTTGCTTATGTAGGGTTGTATTAATTTTATTATGTGTTTGTAACTTGCTTATGTAGGGTTGTATTAATGTTATTATGTGTTTGTAACTTGCTTATGTAGGGTTGTATTAATTTTATTATGTGTTTGTAACTTGCTTATGTAGGGTTGTATTAATTTATTATGTGTTTGTAACTTGCTTATGTAGGGTTGTATTAATTTTATTATGTGTTTGTAACTTGCTTATGGAGGGTTGTATTAATTTATTATGTGTTTGTAACTTGCTTATGTAGGGTTGTATTAATTTTATTATGTGTTTGTAACTTGCTTATGGAGGGTTGTATTAATTTTATTATGTGTTTGTAACTTGCTTATGTAGGGTTGTATTAATTTTATTATGTGTTTGTAACTTGCTTATGTAGGGTTGTATTAATTTTATTATGTGTTTGTAACTTGCTTATGTAGGGTTGTATTAATTTTATTATGTGTTTGTAACTTGCTTATGTAGGGTTGTATTAATTTTATTATGTGTTTGTAACTTGCTTATGTAGGGTTGTATTAATTTTATTATGTGTTTGTAACTTGCTTATGTAGGGTTGTATTAATTTATTATGTGTTTGTAACTTGCTTATGTAGGGTTGTATTAATTTTATTATGTGTTTGTAACTTGCTTATGTAGGGTTGTATTAATTTTATTATGTGTTTGTAACTTGCTTATGGAGGGTTGTATTAATTTTATTATGTGTTTGTAACTTGCTTATGTAGGGTTGTATTAATTTTATTATGTGTTTGTAACTTGCTTATGTAGGGTTGTATTAATTTTATTATGTGTTTGTAACTTGCTTATGTAGGGTTGTATTAATTTTATTATGTGTTTGTAACTTGCTTATGTAGGGTTGTATTAATTTTATTATGTGTTTGTAACTTGCTTATGTAGGGTTGTATTAATTTTATTATGTGTTTGTAACTTGCTTATGTAGGGTTGTATTAATTTATTATGTGTTTGTAACTTGCTTATGTAGGGTTGTATTAATTTTATTATGTGTTTGTAACTTGCTTATGTAGGGTTGTATTAATTTTATTATGTGTTTGTAACTTGCTTATGTAGGGTTGTATTAATGTTATTATGTGTTTGTAACTTGCTTATGTAGGGTTGTATTAATGTTATTATGTGTTTGTAACTTGCTTATGTAGGGTTGTATTAATGTTATTATGTGTTTGTAACTTGCTTATGTAGGGTTGTATTAATGTTATTATGTGTTTGTAACTTGCTTATGTAGGGTTGTATTAATTTTATTATGTGTTTGTAACTTGCTTATGTAGGGTTGTATTAATTTATTATGTGTTTGTAACTTGCTTATGTAGGGTTGTATTAATTTTATTATGTGTTTGTAACTTGCTTATGTAGGGTTGTATTAATTTTATTATGTGTTTGTAACTTGCTTATGTAGGGTTGTATTAATGTTATTATGTGTTTGTAACTTGCTTATGTAGGGTTGTATTAATTTTATTATGTGTTTGTAACTTGCTTATGTAGGGTTGTATTAATTTATTATGTGTTTGTAACTTGCTTATGTAGGGTTGTATTAATTTTATTATGTGTTTGTAACTTGCTTATGTAGGGTTGTATTAATTTTATTATGTGTTTGTAACTTGCTTATGTAGGGTTGTATTAATTTTATTATGTGTTTGTAACTTGCTTATGTAGGGTTGTATTAATGTTATTATGTGTTTGTAACTTGCTTATGTAGGGTTGTATTAATGTTATTATGTGTTTGTAACTTGCTTATGTAGGGTTGTATTAATGTTATTATGTGTTTGTAACTTGCTTATGTAGGGTTGTATTAATTTTATTATGTGTTTGTAACTTGCTTATGGAGGGTTGTATTAATTTATTATGTGTTTGTAACTTGCTTATGTAGGGTTGTATTAATGTTATTATGTGTTTGTAACTTGCTTATGTAGGGTTGTATTAATTTTATTATGTGTTTGTAACTTGCTTATGTAGGGTTGTATTAATTTATTATGTGTTTGTAACTTGCTTATGTAGGGTTGTATTAATGTTATTATGTGTTTGTAACTTGCTTATGTAGGGTTGTATTAATGTTATTATGTGTTTGTAACTTGCTTATGTAGGGTTGTATTAATTTTATTATGTGTTTGTAACTTGCTTATGTAGGGTTGTATTAATTTATTATGTGTTTGTAACTTGCTTATGTAGGGTTGTATTAATGTTATTATGTGTTTGTAACTTGCTTATGTAGGGTTGTATTAATTTTATTATGTGTTTGTAACTTGCTTATGTAGGGTTGTATTAATTTTATTATGTGTTTGTAACTTGCTTATGGAGGGTTGTATTAATTTTATTATGTGTTTGTAACTTGCTTATGTAGGGTTGTATTAATTTTATTATGTGTTTGTAACTTGCTTATGGAGGGTTGTATTAATTTATTATGTGTTTGTAACTTGCTTATGTAGGGTTGTATTAATTTTATTATGTGTTTGTAACTTGCTTATGTAGGGTTGTATTAATTTATTATGTGTTTGTAACTTGCTTATGTAGGGTTGTATTAATTTTATTATGTGTTTGTAACTTGCTTATGGAGGGTTGTATTAATTTTATTATGTGTTTGTAACTTGCTTATGTAGGGTTGTATTAATTTATTATGTGTTTGTAACTTGCTTATGTAGGGTTGTATTAATTTTATTATGTGTTTGTAACTTGCTTATGTAGGGTTGTATTAATTTATTATGTGTTTGTAACTTGCTTATGTAGGGTTGTATTAATTTATTATGTGTTTGTAACTTGCTTATGGAGGGTTGTATTAATTTTATTATGTGTTTGTAACTTGCTTATGTAGGGTTGTATTAATTTTATTATGTGTTTGTAACTTGCTTATGTAGGGTTGTATTAATTTTATTATGTGTTTGTAACTTGCTTATGTAGGGTTGTATTAATTTTATTATGTGTTTGTAACTTGCTTATGTAGGGTTGTATTAATTTTATTATGTGTTTGTAACTTGCTTATGTAGGGTTGTATTAATTTTATTATGTGTTTGTAACTTGCTTATGTAGGGTTGTATTAATTTTATTATGTGTTTGTAACTTGCTTATGTAGGGTTGTATTAATGTTATTATGTGTTTGTAACTTGCTTATGTAGGGTTGTATTAATTTTATTATGTGTTTGTAACTTGCTTATGTAGGGTTGTATTAATTTTATTATGTGTTTGTAACTTGCTTATGTAGGGTTGTATTAATTTTATTATGTGTTTGTAACTTGCTTATGTAGGGTTGTATTAATTTTATTATGTGTTTGTAACTTGCTTATGTAGGGTTGTATTAATTTTATTATGTGTTTGTAACTTGCTTATGTAGGGTTGTATTAATTTATTATGTGTTTGTAACTTGCTTATGTAGGGTTGTATTAATGTTATTATGTGTTTGTAACTTGCTTATGTAGGGTTGTATTAATGTTATTATGTGTTTGTAACTTGCTTATGTAGGGTTGTATTAATGTTATTATGTGTTTGTAACTTGCTTATGTAGGGTTGTATTAATTTATTATGTGTTTGTAACTTGCTTATGTAGGGTTGTATTAATTTTATTATGTGTTTGTAACTTGCTTATGTAGGGTTGTATTAATTTTATTATGTGTTTGTAACTTGCTTATGTAGGGTTGTATTAATTTATTATGTGTTTGTAACTTGCTTATGTAGGGTTGTATTAATGTTATTATGTGTTTGTAACTTGCTTATGTAGGGTTGTATTAATTTATTATGTGTTTGTAACTTGCTTATGTAGGGTTGTATTAATGTTATTATGTGTTTGTAACTTGCTTATGTAGGGTTGTATTAATTTATTATGTGTTTGTAACTTGCTTATGTAGGGTTGTATTAATGTTATTATGTGTTTGTAACTTGCTTATGTAGGGTTGTATTAATGTTATTATGTGTTTGTAACTTGCTTATGTAGGGTTGTATTAATTTTATTATGTGTTTGTAACTTGCTTATGTAGGGTTGTATTAATGTTATTATGTGTTTGTAACTTGCTTATGTAGGGTTGTATTAATTTTATTATGTGTTTGTAACTTGCTTATGTAGGGTTGTATTAATTTTATTATGTGTTTGTAACTTGCTTATGTAGGGTTGTATTAATGTTATTATGTGTTTGTAACTTGCTTATGTAGGGTTGTATTAATTTTATTATGTGTTTGTAACTTGCTTATGTAGGGTTGTATTAATGTTATTATGTGTTTGTAACTTGCTTATGTAGGGTTGTATTAATGTTATTATGTGTTTGTAACTTGCTTATGTAGGGTTGTATTAATGTTATTATGTGTTTGTAACTTGCTTATGTAGGGTTGTATTAATGTTATTATGTGTTTGTAACTTGCTTATGTAGGGTTGTATTAATGTTATTATGTGTTTGTAACTTGCTTATGTAGGGTTGTATTAATTTATTATGTGTTTGTAACTTGCTTATGTAGGGTTGTATTAATGTTATTATGTGTTTGTAACTTGCTTATGTAGGGTTGTATTAATTTTATTATGTGTTTGTAACTTGCTTATGTAGGGTTGTATTAATGTTATTATGTGTTTGTAACTTGCTTATGTAGGGTTGTATTAATGTTATTATGTGTTTGTAACTTGCTTATGTAGGGTTGTATTAATTTATTATGTGTTTGTAACTTGCTTATGTAGGGTTGTATTAATGTTATTATGTGTTTGTAACTTGCTTATGTAGGGTTGTATTAATTTTATTATGTGTTTGTAACTTGCTTATGGAGGGTTGTATTAATTTTATTATGTGTTTGTAACTTGCTTATGTAGGGTTGTATTAATTTTATTATGTGTTTGTAACTTGCTTATGTAGGGTTGTATTAATTTTATTATGTGTTTGTAACTTGCTTATGTAGGGTTGTATTAATTTTATTATGTGTTTGTAACTTGCTTATGTAGGGTTGTATTAATTTATTATGTGTTTGTAACTTGCTTATGTAGGGTTGTATTAATTTATTATGTGTTTGTAACTTGCTTATGTAGGGTTGTATTAATGTTATTATGTGTTTGTAACTTGCTTATGTAGGGTTGTATTAATTTATTATGTGTTTGTAACTTGCTTATGTAGGGTTGTATTAATGTTATTATGTGTTTGTAACTTGCTTATGTAGGGTTGTATTAATTTTATTATGTGTTTGTAACTTGCTTATGTAGGGTTGTATTAATTTTATTATGTGTTTGTAACTTGCTTATGTAGGGTTGTATTAATGTTATTATGTGTTTGTAACTTGCTTATGTAGGGTTGTATTAATGTTATTATGTGTTTGTAACTTGCTTATGTAGGGTTGTATTAATGTTATTATGTGTTTGTAACTTGCTTATGTAGGGTTGTATTAATGTTATTATGTGTTTGTAACTTGCTTATGTAGGGTTGTATTAATTTTATTATGTGTTTGTAACTTGCTTATGTAGGGTTGTATTAATTTATTATGTGTTTGTAACTTGCTTATGTAGGGTTGTATTAATGTTATTATGTGTTTGTAACTTGCTTATGTAGGGTTGTATTAATGTTATTATGTGTTTGTAACTTGCTTATGTAGGGTTGTATTAATTTATTATGTGTTTGTAACTTGCTTATGTAGGGTTGTATTAATTTTATTATGTGTTTGTAACTTGCTTATGTAGGGTTGTATTAATGTTATTATGTGTTTGTAACTTGCTTATGTAGGGTTGTATTAATTTATTATGTGTTTGTAACTTGCTTATGTAGGGTTGTATTAATTTTATTATGTGTTTGTAACTTGCTTATGTAGGGTTGTATTAATTTTATTATGTGTTTGTAACTTGCTTATGTAGGGTTGTATTAATTTTATTATGTGTTTGTAACTTGCTTATGGAGGGTTGTATTAATGTTATTATGTGTTTGTAACTTGCTTATGTAGGGTTGTATTAATGTTATTATGTGTTTGTAACTTGCTTATGTAGGGTTGTATTAATTTTATTATGTGTTTGTAACTTGCTTATGTAGGGTTGTATTAATTTTATTATGTGTTTGTAACTTGCTTATGTAGGGTTGTATTAATTTATTATGTGTTTGTAACTTGCTTATGTAGGGTTGTATTAATTTTATTATGTGTTTGTAACTTGCTTATGTAGGGTTGTATTAATTTTATTATGTGTTTGTAACTTGCTTATGTAGGGTTGTATTAATGTTATTATGTGTTTGTAACTTGCTTATGTAGGGTTGTATTAATTTTATTATGTGTTTGTAACTTGCTTATGTAGGGTTGTATTAATTTTATTATGTGTTTGTAACTTGCTTATGTAGGGTTGTATTAATTTATTATGTGTTTGTAACTTGCTTATGTAGGGTTGTATTAATGTTATTATGTGTTTGTAACTTGCTTATGTAGGGTTGTATTAATTTATTATGTGTTTGTAACTTGCTTATGTAGGGTTGTATTAATTTATTATGTGTTTGTAACTTGCTTATGTAGGGTTGTATTAATTTTATTATGTGTTTGTAACTTGCTTATGTAGGGTTGTATTAATTTTATTATGTGTTTGTAACTTGCTTATGTAGGGTTGTATTAATGTTATTATGTGTTTGTAACTTGCTTATGTAGGGTTGTATTAATGTTATTATGTGTTTGTAACTTGCTTATGTAGGGTTGTATTAATTTATTATGTGTTTGTAACTTGCTTATGTAGGGTTGTATTAATTTTATTATGTGTTTGTAACTTGCTTATGTAGGGTTGTATTAATTTTATTATGTGTTTGTAACTTGCTTATGTAGGGTTGTATTAATTTTATTATGTGTTTGTAACTTGCTTATGTAGGGTTGTATTAATGTTATTATGTGTTTGTAACTTGCTTATGTAGGGTTGTATTAATTTATTATGTGTTTGTAACTTGCTTATGTAGGGTTGTATTAATTTTATTATGTGTTTGTAACTTGCTTATGTAGGGTTGTATTAATTTATTATGTGTTTGTAACTTGCTTATGTAGGGTTGTATTAATTTTATTATGTGTTTGTAACTTGCTTATGTAGGGTTGTATTAATTTTATTATGTGTTTGTAACTTGCTTATGTAGGGTTGTATTAATTTTATTATGTGTTTGTAACTTGCTTATGTAGGGTTGTATTAATTTATTATGTGTTTGTAACTTGCTTATGTAGGGTTGTATTAATTTATTATGTGTTTGTAACTTGCTTATGTAGGGTTGTATTAATTTATTATGTGTTTGTAACTTGCTTATGTAGGGTTGTATTAATTTATTATGTGTTTGTAACTTGCTTATGTAGGGTTGTATTAATTTATTATGTGTTTGTAACTTGCTTATGTAGGGTTGTATTAATTTTATTATGTGTTTGTAACTTGCTTATGTAGGGTTGTATTAATGTTATTATGTGTTTGTAACTTGCTTATGGAGGGTTGTATTAATGTTATTATGTGTTTGTAACTTGCTTATGGAGGGTTGTATTAATGTTATTATGTGTTTGTAACTTGCTTATGTAGGGTTGTATTAATGTTATTATGTGTTTGTAACTTGCTTATGTAGGGTTGTATTAATGTTATTATGTGTTTGTAACTTGCTTATGTAGGGTTGTATTAATTTATTATGTGTTTGTAACTTGCTTATGTAGGGTTGTATTAATGTTATTATGTGTTTGTAACTTGCTTATGTAGGGTTGTATTAATTTATTATGTGTTTGTAACTTGCTTATGTAGGGTTGTATTAATTTATTATGTGTTTGTAACTTGCTTATGTAGGGTTGTATTAATGTTATTATGTGTTTGTAACTTGCTTATGTAGGGTTGTATTAATTTTATTATGTGTTTGTAACTTGCTTATGTAGGGTTGTATTAATTTATTATGTGTTTGTAACTTGCTTATGTAGGGTTGTATTAATTTATTATGTGTTTGTAACTTGCTTATGTAGGGTTGTATTAATGTTATTATGTGTTTGTAACTTGCTTATGTAGGGTTGTATTAATTTTATTATGTGTTTGTAACTTGCTTATGTAGGGTTGTATTAATGTTATTATGTGTTTGTAACTTGCTTATGTAGGGTTGTATTAATTTTATTATGTGTTTGTAACTTGCTTATGTAGGGTTGTATTAATTTATTATGTGTTTGTAACTTGCTTATGTAGGGTTGTATTAATGTTATTATGTGTTTGTAACTTGCTTATGTAGGGTTGTATTAATGTTATTATGTGTTTGTAACTTGCTTATGTAGGGTTGTATTAATGTTATTATGTGTTTGTAACTTGCTTATGTAGGGTTGTATTAATGTTATTATGTGTTTGTAACTTGCTTATGTAGGGTTGTATTAATTTTATTATGTGTTTGTAACTTGCTTATGTAGGGTTGTATTAATTTATTATGTGTTTGTAACTTGCTTATGTAGGGTTGTATTAATGTTATTATGTGTTTGTAACTTGCTTATGTAGGGTTGTATTAATGTTATTATGTGTTTGTAACTTGCTTATGTAGGGTTGTATTAATGTTATTATGTGTTTGTAACTTGCTTATGTAGGGTTGTATTAATGTTATTATGTGTTTGTAACTTGCTTATGTAGGGTTGTATTAATTTATTATGTGTTTGTAACTTGCTTATGTAGGGTTGTATTAATGTTATTATGTGTTTGTAACTTGCTTATGTAGGGTTGTATTAATGTTATTATGTGTTTGTAACTTGCTTATGTAGGGTTGTATTAATTTTATTATGTGTTTGTAACTTGCTTATGTAGGGTTGTATTAATGTTATTATGTGTTTGTAACTTGCTTATGTAGGGTTGTATTAATTTTATTATGTGTTTGTAACTTGCTTATGTAGGGTTGTATTAATTTATTATGTGTTTGTAACTTGCTTATGTAGGGTTGTATTAATTTATTATGTGTTTGTAACTTGCTTATGTAGGGTTGTATTAATTTTATTATGTGTTTGTAACTTGCTTATGTAGGGTTGTATTAATGTTATTATGTGTTTGTAACTTGCTTATGTAGGGTTGTATTAATGTTATTATGTGTTTGTAACTTGCTTATGTAGGGTTGTATTAATGTTATTATGTGTTTGTAACTTGCTTATGTAGGGTTGTATTAATGTTATTATGTGTTTGTAACTTGCTTATGTAGGGTTGTATTAATTGTTATTATGTGTTTGTAACTTGCTTATGTAGGGTTGTATTAATTTTATTATGTGTTTGTAACTTGCTTATGTAGGGTTGTATTAATTTATTATGTGTTTGTAACTTGCTATGTAGGGTTGTATTAATTTATTATGTGTTTGTAACTTGCTTATGTAGGGTTGTATTAATGTTTTTATGTGTTTGTAACTTGCTTTTGTTGGGTTTGTATTAATTTTATTATGTGTTTGTAACTTGCTTATGTAGGGTTGTATTAATTTATTATGTGTTTGTAACTTGCTTATGTAGGGTTGTATTAATTTTATTATGTGTTTGTAACTTGCTTATGTAGGGTTTGTTTAATGTTATTATGTGTTTGTAACTTGCTTATGTAGGGTTGTATTGAATTTAATAATTGTGTTTGTAACTTGCTTATGTAGGGTTGTATTAATGTTATTATGTGTTTGTAACTTGCTTATGTAGGGTTGTATTAATTTTATTATGTGTTTGTAACTTGCTTATGTAGGGTTGTATTAATTTTATTATGTGTTTGTAACTTGCTTATGTAGGGTTGTATTAATTTATTATGTGTTTGTAACTTGCTTATGTAGGGTTGTATTAATTTATTATGTGTTTGTAACTTGCTTATGTAGGGTTTGTATTAATTTTATTATGTGTTTGTAACTTGCTTATGTAGGGGTTGTATTAATTTTATTATGTGTTTGTAACTTGCTTATGTAGGGTTGTATTAATGTTATTATGTGTTTGTAACTTGCTTATGTAGGGTTGTATTAATTTTATTATGTGTTTGTAACTTGCTTATGTAGGGTTGTATTAATTTTATTATGTGTTTGTAACTTGCTTATGTAGGGTTGTATTAATTTATTATGTGTTTGTAACTTGCTTATGTAGGGTTGTATTAATTTATTATGTGTTTGTAACTTGCTTATGTAGGGTTGTATTAATGTTATTATGTGTTTGTAACTTGCTTATGTAGGGTTGTATTAATGTTTATTATGTGTTTGTAACTTGCTTATGTAGGGTTGTATTAATGTTATTATGTGTTTGTAACTTGCTTATGTAGGGTTGTATTAATGTTATTATGTGTTTGTAACTTGCTTATGTAGGGTTGTATTAATGTTATTATGTGTTTGTAACTTGCTTATGTAGGGTTGTATTAATTTTATTATGTGTTTGTAACTTGCTTATGTAGGGTTGTATTAATTTTATTATGTGTTTGTAACTTGCTTATGTAGGGTTGTATTAATTTTATTATGTGTTTGTAACTTGCTTATGTAGGGTTGTATTAATTTTATTATGTGTTTGTAACTTGCTTATGTAGGGTTGTATTAATTTTATTATGTGTTTGTAACTTGCTTATGTAGGGTTGTATTAATTTTATTATGTGTTTTTTAATTTGTTTATGTAGGGTTGTATTAATTTTATTATGTGTTTGTAACTTGCTTATGTAGGGTTGTATTAATTTTATTATGTGTTTGTAACTTGCTTATGTAGGGTTGTATTAATGTTATTATGTGTTTGTAACTTGCTTATGTAGGGTTGTATTAATTTTATTATGTGTTTGTAACTTGCTTATGTAGGGTTGTATTAATGTTATTATGTGTTTGTAACTTGCTTATGTAGGGTTGTATTAATTTATTATGTGTTTGTAACTTGCTTATGTAGGGTTGTATTAATTTATTATGTGTTTGTAACTTGCTTATGTAGGGTTGTATTAATTTATTATGTGTTTGTAACTTGCTTATGTAGGGTTGTATTAATTTTATTATGTGTTTGTAACTTGCTTATGTAGGGTTGTATTAATTTTATTATGTGTTTGTAACTTGCTTATGTAGGGTTGTATTAATTTTATTATGTGTTTGTAACTTGCTTATGTAGGGTTGTATTAATGTTATTATGTGTTTGTAACTTGCTTATGTAGGGTTGTATTAATTTATTATGTGTTTGTAACTTGCTTATGTAGGGTTGTATTAATGTTATTATGTGTTTGTAACTTGCTTATGTAGGGTTGTATTAATTTTATTATGTGTTTGTAACTTGCTTATGTAGGGTTGTATTAATTTATTATGTGTTTGTAACTTGCTTATGTAGGGTTGTATTAATGTTATTATGTGTTTGTAACTTGCTTATGTAGGGTTGTATTAATTTATTATGTGTTTGTAACTTGCTTATGTAGGGTTGTATTAATTTTATTATGTGTTTGTAACTTGCTTATGTAGGGTTGTATTAATTTTATTATGTGTTTGTAACTTGCTTATGTAGGGTTGTATTAATTTTATTATGTGTTTGTAACTTGCTTATGTAGGGTTGTATTAATTTTTATTATGTGTTTGTAACTTGCTTATGTAGGGTTGTATTAATTTTATTATTTGTTTGTAACCTTGCTTATGTAGGGTTTGTATTAATTTTATTATGTGTTTGTAACTTGCTTATGTAGGGTTGTATTAATTTTATTATGTGTTTGTAACTTGCTTATGTAGGGTTGTATTAATTTTATTATGTGTTTGTAACTTGCTTATGTAGGGTTGTATTAATTTTATTATGTGTTTGTAACTTGCTTATGTAGGGTTGTATTAATTTTATTATGTGTTTGTAACTTGCTTATGTAGGGTTGTATTAATTTTATTATGTGTTTGTAACTTGCTTATGTAGGGTTGTATTAATTTTATTATGTGTTTGTAACTTGCTTATGTAGGGTTGTATTAATGTTATTATGTGTTTGTAACTTGCTTATGTAGGGTTGTATTAATGTTATTATGTGTTTGTAACTTGCTTATGTAGGGTTGTATTAATTTTATTATGTGTTTGTAACTTGCTTATGTAGGGTTGTATTAATTTATTATGTGTTTGTAACTTGCTTATGTAGGGTTGTATTAATGTTATTATGTGTTTGTAACTTGCTTATGTAGGGTTGTATTAATGTTATTATGTGTTTGTAACTTGCTTATGTAGGGTTGTATTAATTTTATTATGTGTTTGTAACTTGCTTATGTAGGGTTGTATTAATGTTATTATGTGTTTGTAACTTGCTTATGTAGGGTTGTATTAATGTTATTATGTGTTTGTAACTTGCTTATGTAGGGTTGTATTAATTTTATTATGTGTTTGTAACTTGCTTATGTAGGGTTGTATTAATTTTATTATGTGTTTGTAACTTGCTTATGTAGGGTTGTATTAATTTATTATGTGTTTGTAACTTGCTTATGTAGGGTTGTATTAAATTTATTATGTGTTTGTAACTTGCTTATGTAGGTTGTATTAATTTTATTATGTGTTTGTAACTTGCTTATGTAGGGTTGTATTAATTTATTATGTGTTTGTAACTTGCTTATGTAGGGTTGTATTAATTTTATTATGTGTTTGTAACTTGCTTATGTAGGGTTGTATTAATTTTATTATGTGTTTGTAACTTGCTTATGTAGGGTTGTATTAATGTTATTATGTGTTTGTAACTTGCTTATGTAGGGTTGTATTATTTATTATTGTGTTTTGTAACTTGCTTATGTAGGGTTGTATTAATTTTATTATGTGTTTGTAACTTGCTTATGTAGGGTTGTATTAATTTTATTATGTGTTTGTAACTTGCTTATGTAGGGTTGTATTAATGTTATTATGTGTTTGTAACTTGCTTATGTAGGGTTGTATTAATTTATTTATGTGTTTGTAAGTTGCTTATGAGGGTTGTATTAATTTTATTATTTGTTTGTAACTTGCTTATGTAGGGTTGTATTAATTTTACTATGTGTTTGTAACTTGCTTATGTAGGGTTGTATTAATGTTATTATGTGTTTGTAACTTGCTTATGTAGGGTGTATTTATTTTATTATGTGTTTGTAACTTGCTTATGTAGGGTTGTATTAATGTTATTATGTGTTTGTAACTTGCTTATGAAGGGTTGTTATTAATGTTATTATGTGTTTGTAACTTGCTTATGTAGGGTTGTATTAATGTTATTATGTGTTTGTAACTTGCTTATGTAGGGTTGTATATTGTTATTATGTGTTTGTAACTTGCTTATGTAGGGTTGTATTAATTTTATTATGTGTTTGTAACTTGCTTATGTAGGGTTGTATTAATTTAATTATGTGTTTGTAACTTGCTTATGTAGGGTTGTATTAATTTATTATGTGTTTGTAACTTGCTTATGTAGGGTTGTATTAATTTTATTATGTGTTTGTAACTTGCTTATGTAGGGTTGTATTAATGTTATTATGGTTTTGTAACTTGCTTATGTAGGGTTGTATAATTTTATTATGTGTTTGTGAACTTGCTTATGTAGGGTTGTATTAATGTTTATTATGTGTTTTGTAACTTGCTTATGTAGGGTTGTATTAATTTATTATGTGTTTGTAACTTGCTTATGGAGGGTTGTATTAATGTTATTATGTGTTTGAAACTTGCTTATGTAGGTTTGTATAAATGGTATTTATGTGTTTGTAACTTGCTTATTGTAGGGTTGTATTAATTTTATTATGTGTTTGTAACTGCTTATGTTAAGGGTGTGTATTAATGTTATTATGTGTTTGTAACTTGCTTATGTAGGGTTGTATTAATGTTATTATGTGTTTGTAACTTGCTTATGTAGGGTTGTATTAATTTTATTATGTGTTTGTAACTTGT